>NC_135243.1:3673842-3976873 GCF_947623445.1 Clavelina lepadiformis
ATCGGTAATGAAAAAGTACCGCGGTACAGTAATTCGGTACTATAGTACCGCCGTACTGCCCACCTATGCTTAGAATCCAATACAAACATTGACAAAATTAAACTTAATGTGCTATTTGAAAGTATAATTTTATTGGTTTGATTTAACTGCTGTGCGGTTAGTCGCGGCGTAAGAGTCGTTCAACTTATACGTACTTAACCACTAGCGTTACTGATACATAAATGCAAATGTATTGTAAGCAGAAATAAATAATATACTATATTGCACAATATTACAAAAACAGATTTGAAATAAAGATGTGATTTTATTGAATAAACAGGAAACAAAACGTCCAAAAATAAATCAGTAGGAAGTAGAAACACACAATTTATTAAACAAGCAATAAACCTATTAAAGCTAACATTTACGCACACGTTTTTAAACCTGACCAACCCAGATTAATCTACAAGAAAAATCTGATAATTTCTAGACTATATTGGTATACTCCTATCTTATTAAATTATGTATTTTTTAATAGAAACAATATTTACCGCCCTAGTCATTTTCAGTGTTCCGGTTTTAGTGCTGCTGTGTGCTTGGGCAATGATGTGATAAATAACTGGTCCAGTGCACTTCTGCGCTAGACCCCTGATAACTTTTAGACTTTAGTAAAGTTTCTTGTGAGTGTCTGAATGAATGAATGGTGTCAATCTTTCGTGTGACCGATAGGAATTAGTAAAGTTTATAACAAGAATATTTTACGTTAAATAAGTCAAGGCTAGCTTACAGTTGGTGTATTTGTACAGATAAGTGTTATTGCTAAATTCTAGCTGAGCTTACGCTAAGTCTAGCATCGTAGACCTAGTGTACCGGTAAACCAGTAACGGCAAATTTGTCAAAAAAAAAGTTTTTTAAATCAAAAATTTTCTTTTTTAGGTCAAAAAACAATTGCACTGAAAAAAATAATAGATGCATAACATCTATAGGCAATATGGCGCAGGTAAACATAAAAATCATATGATAGGTTTACCTCTGTTATGATATACGTACAACTGTGTAACTGTCTTTTTGCAATCTTCCCAAACTTCTTCAAATGGCTTTCGGCGCAAATTTGTTGGGTAAACCCTCACATGATGCCATTGTGAAACTGCAGGAACATGAAATTAAATTTCTAGAGGTGTGTTTTAAATTTTAGCTCTATTTATCACCATTTAATACCATTTATTCATCGTTCTATTTTTACCATTTGTTTAGTATTCTTGTACGCATGCTTTGAGTGATTTGAGAGAAAAAGTTAAATATCTGAAAGTGGCGCATGAATTATGTTTTGTATTTACACGTATGCATATAAAAGGCTCTTTTTGAACAATGTGTGTAATATATGTACATATATACACAGGATGTTAAGCTTCTTCAAATATATATGTTTGAAATACCAGGAAGCTAATTTAAAATTTATTACATAATATTTATGTAACTGAGAGTGAAGTGTTCAATGGATGTGTAGATTTATGTCTCTTTTCTTGCTCAGGTCGTAAAGCGCACAATAGCAGCTCGTGCCAAATGTGAAAAGGAGTATGCCAACGCCCTCGCCCAAATCACACAGTTAAGTACAAAGATAGAGCACCCAGAATATGACAGCCCATTATATAAGGTACTGGTATACAGTGTTTAAGATGTATTATGTAAATATCATAATATTATAAGTTGTATATATATTATAAACATATCTATGACATCTGTAATATCTGAATGGACTTTTATACTATGGCTAGCATTCTGTCAAACAATTGGTTGATCGTGAAAAAAGTTGTATGCGTAGTTCTTTTAAATATTCTGATTATTTTGTGTTTTTGATAATTTATGTCAATATGTATAACATTGCATTCATGCTGGAACTCATACAAGTAGTAAAATGGTAATACTCTTGATCATAAACATCAGCGGTGTTCGGCGTTTTATCTATAATACTTCAAGTTTTTTTTTTCTCAGGCCTGGGATGGAATAGTGCGCGAAACCTCCCTCACTGGGCAGTGCGTGAAAGAAAATGCAGAATTACTGCAGGCATTGAGCCAGGAGAAGGTTGGATGTTTGATTAAAGACAAAACAGCGATGAAGAAATCTTACACAGAAAACAGAGAACGCATTGATAACGAATTTGTGAAGGTTTGCAGAATTTAGCTTTAATTTGTTACTGTGCCAGCGCTTTATGGGTCCAGGCTACTGGATAACAAATAATTAACGTGGTTTTTGTGTTTGCTGAGTACCTAATTAGTTTTGCTCTATTGTTTGCAGCTGCCAGTTAATGTTTATCGTTTCATTTGTTTAACATTGTGAAATTTCTAGATTATTCACACTGGCCTTGATAAGAAACATTCCATTTATATGAAAACCGAAACCGAAGTTTCCATTGCTCATAAGAACTATGACACCGCCGTGGAGAAAGGTTATAAAAGTTAATATTAAGAATTTAATTAATAATTAACCTTACTTGTTGTGGTCCATGGCGTAGTCTAAATTGTCCAATTTTTTCTGTTTGACAGGAAAGCTCACGGCTTTGGAGAAAGCCCAGGAAAAGTACAAGAAAGCTACGATGAGGTTCCATAACCATCACAATGACTATGTTCTTCAGGTTACAGAGGCCCAAATGCACCAAACTCACTATAGGTATATATCACAGCGGATTCTTTTTTAAAGTATTAATTTTTAAGTTTTAATGGTTACTTTTGCTTTTCTATGTTATATATATATATATCTATTATAAATCTATAAATGCTTTTTGTACAATATTTTTTCAGCATCACTGACAGAAACCATTTTAGTTTGGTCACGGCAAAAGTATCTTATATTAACACAATGGATCAGCTTCTTGTATACTAAGCATAAGTCACCACATTTTAAGTTCACTTTTTGATATCAGCAATATTACAGATTATCACCAAATTAAAGCTGCCAGTATTATGGTATATTATTAAGAAAGTCAGCACAAAGAATAAACCCACCGGATGAATGAATCAAATAATGACTTATGCTAATGCTGTTTGCATATCTAAAGCACACTTTTCACAACTTCCTTCTTGTAACTTCTATTTCAGGAACACCATACTTCCTGAACTTCTCAACGGCATGCAATACATGGAAGAACAATATGTTGAAACTATGTGGGTATATCATAGGTTATGAATCGGCAGCATAAAGTATAACATGTTTGTCTAAAAGTTTTATAAAATATAAACCTATAAACTAAAAGTGGTTTCATTTTTTTACAAATTTAAAATTCTTCCACGTCATTCACTGCTTAATGTTTGGAGTGGCTTGTAATACGAAGGATGATTAAAACAGCTGAAATATTTTAAACATGACAAGCAGAAGTTTTGATCTAGAGACGTTCTCAAAATCTTTCATTCCGCTCTATTTTATATGTTGTCTTTAAAGCAAGAGTATTCTGCTTGAATATCTTGAACTGGTTTCGCCTTGTCGCGAAGACTATATATCGTCTCACAAGATGGCAGAAGAGGGCACGAAAGAAGTGAACGCCAACTCTGAATACAACGACTTTGTTGAAACTCAGAGGTATGTTGACTTCTACGCAAATGGACTTGCACTGATGTTTCATGTGAACACGGACCAGTGGTTTTATGTTGAACCATTTGCCCTGCTGTGAGTCATCCCTTGGACTGACCTTTTGGGTATTCAGGACCGCGCTGGAGACGGAGGCTTTGATAAAGTTTGAACCACTCAGAAATGAGGGCGCATTGCTTCCACAAAATCAAATCTTTCTCAACAGTTTGAGTCTGCAAAGAATTGACCATTTGTGAGTTGCAGTAAGCATGACAGCTGGTGATACCATTCAAATTATTACTCATCTCATATTAATAATAGCTTACTATCTGTGTCATATGTATGTATGTTGTATATGTTTTGTGTCTTGTCTAATGTGAATTTTGTGAATTTCCCTAATTCTAAAATTCCATTTATCCAGAGCCCATACCTATCTAGATGATCTTGAGGTTATTCAAGTTCAAATTCAAGATTACAGTCAACGTTTAAATGACCTTGAGTTTGACATTCAGAAGATTTCCCAAAATTTTATGCAGATGTTGTAAGTTCCAAGGAACGATTTCGTATTCGTTTGATCTTTCTTCACTTGTTTGATATATTCACTACACACTAGCACGGGCTTAGGTGATAGATATGACACCCACACACACTGGTCCATGCTATTATCACTCAATATGTGATTATCGCCGTCAGTGTGTGTGTATATGGCTTTCGTTAATGCTGCATCACCTTGCATGTTAAGTACCTGTGCTGCTTTTGTGTTGTGTTTTTCCTCTGTTGCCACTTGTTGTCGTTGTTTAAATTTTTTTTGTTTTTCTTCTGTTTTGCAAGAAAGGAAGCATCTTGGTGTGGAAGAAATCGGGTGAATATTCTTCTTTTGAATATGCGTGGGTGTAATTTTACCCACCAGCTTTTACCATCGTCATCGAAGTCTTTATGATTTTCTTTAAAATTTGGATTTGTTCAAGTGTTATTATGCGTAGCGTTAATCTGCATGTGGTGTTAGAACGCGTAATATTCAAGATTTTACTGCAATCGCCTTTCCCGATACTATAACCATCATTTCTGTAAATCAAAACTAATTTGACAACCACCACCTCGTGTGAGTTTTAAACAAAACCTCGCATCATCAGGTTAATGGCAAAGAACCAGGAGTTCATCGGCACAAAGTTGAACTTGGTCGAACGTCAGCAGACCCAGGTTCGACAACAGCAGCTTCATTATCTCCTCAATCAGACCCTGCAAGAGCTTGGTGATGGACCTGCTTCGGTGGGGCTCGATTTACCTGAATTAGACGGGATGTCCATCAGCTCGGCAGATTATAAAAGCCCAGAACATAAGGGTGGTGGGGTAAGTGTCCCCTTAGTTCATTCACCTCAAGAAACTTTAAAAATATTTTAAAGCTATTCTTATTGTGCTGATGTTATTGTAGTTGGGCTCAACTATAAATTAATTAAAATAGAAATATTTCATCCTTATTTTAGGTGATACCAAAGTTCAGTTTTAATAAAATAAAACCATTCAAAGTTCCATTTAAGAAGTCTTCAGTGAAAAGCAAAGACCAAACTGACGAGGTGATTAATCATTGTTATGCAATTGAAGGATGATTGTTTTGTAAATTAATGTTAACTATGACACGGGAACAAAGAGTGAAATCATGATATAAACATTTTAAACCGCATCAATTGATTGAAAACAAGTTAAGATAAGAAGTTTAGTGTAGTAACCCATGTCCCAACTCACAGAGCTATCGTATATTTGCTGCATTATATTGATCCTGTTGAATTTGTTGCTTGTGGTACCAGCTGCGATTATTCGACAGATTTGTTTCAGTTTTTGGAAGCAAACATAATTACATCGGAGTGAAATAGATCGACTGTTTTAACCTGCCACCATGAAATGTTTTACTCGTTTTAGCCGCTCATTTTCGATCCGTCGAAAGCTGATCGGGATCAGCGCTGGTTCCACGGTATGATTCCCCGACAAGAAGCGATGCAGCTAATCGTCAGTAATGGAGACTTTCTCTTAAGGGAAAGCACCAATTCACCGGGGGAATTTGTCCTCTCTGGGAAGTCTGAGAACCAGATCCGTCATTTCAAGATACAAAAGAATGAACAGGTACGGTCCAGGCTATTGTGATGTCATACTGGCTATTGTGTAATTTCTGCAATTGCTTCACTCTATCATTCCTCTTTTGATTGCAGGATCATTATAGATTCGAGAGTGATTTCTACAACACGGTGTTCGATTTGATCTACGAGCATTACTCGAAACAAATCCCAGTGACAAAGAAGACTAACTGCCTGCTCAAGAATCCTATTTGTAAGGTAGGGAGTTGTGTGGTTTGCTCATTTAATTTACCACATAATATGGATCATGTGCAGAGAACCATTGCCATATAGTCACACTTTTAACCAGGTGGATGGCAATAAGCAGGCGTGTGTGTTTGAAAAGGCAATTTCTTAGCATATTTCTTGATCTAGTAAACTACCTAATATGTGTAGTCACAGAAAAATCGCCGCGTGAGACCCTGTGAAATTTTGCATGCAAACTAGAATTTGACAAAAGTCACGTATCTCTTGCTCCTGTTACATAAGCCCATAGCCGAAAGTGGATTTTGATGGATTTTATTTGCTCATTTAATTAACAGCATGATAAGGATCATGTGCAGTGAACCCTATCCATCACATTTTCAACAAGGCAGATGGCATTTTATTTGGTTTACCTGATAACATACATGTCATAATTTGGATGCTTGTAAATCGATAATGCTAAGACAATTCCACACCTTTGAAACAAAATTTATTTGTAATAATGATCAGCTGTAAATTTAAATGAAATTTATGCAATGATTGGTAAATGGAGAAGATTAGAGCAACCAAAACGACGCACAACAACACAAAGTTGGTTAAAAAGCATAAATCTATAACATACCTCCAGGACAAGTGGCAACTCACGCACAACGACATCAGCATCGACGAGAACAATCGCTTGGGTGCCGGCAACTTTGGGACGGTTTATCGAGGACTCCTAATTGGCACCAACCAGTGGGTGGCGGTAAAGACCTGCAAGGAGAATGTCGATCGCTCGACGAGGGACAAATTTTTGATGGAAGCAAGGTAGGACGCCCAGTGGTGATTTTTACTCGGATAAATGTTGGTTTGTCCGAGTGTGATCTGTGATTTCTTTCTTCTGTCGGAGCGTAACAAGATAATTTTCGAAATCAAACATCCAATGAGTGATAATTATGATAAATTTTAACTTTATTGAAACTTACTATGATTTAAATCTCTAGGATCTTGAAAGAATTTGACCACCCGAACATTGTCAAACTAATCGGGGTGTGCACAGATCGGCAACCCATCTACATCGTTATGGAACTCGTTGAAGGTCTAATTTTAACTCATGCAAAGTCCGACCGCCGAATTTTCACGTTAAATTATTGATATATAACCTACCAGCATGCAGGCTTCCTACCATAAGCGCATACATCTGAAGCTTTAGCAAGTATCTGTTACTCGAGTCTTGATTGTATTATTACGACATACGCGGAGACTCATTGTATTATTACGACATAGGCGGAGACTTGGGAGTTTACTTAAAGAAGCTCGTTAGTCAGCTTTATACTCATCACCTCGTCGGCTTCTGTCGGGATGCTTGTGCTGGACTCGCTTACCTCGAAGGAAAGAAATGTATTCACAGGTGTCAGCATTTGTATTTGATATTTTGGATTAGTGGACTACTTCTGTTTCACGTGTGGTTTCAATATGTGGTTTTATTCCTGGATGTTTCTAGTAAAGGTTTAAACAGACAGTTCTGGCTCTGGAAATCCAGTGACCAGTATAAATAAACATGAATCATGTAATAAGTTAATAATGTTGACTGTAACTCTGTAAGTTCCCAACATTCATTCATCGCGTACATGTCTTGGCTACAAATGTTCTTTAATGCTAATCTGCTTAACACTGGCAACTTAGTTTCCTAGGTGTGATTTGATTGATGGGAAGTAGTTAATAAAGAGTTCTGCACATGACTGATTACTTTATACTGAAAATCCTGGCAATTCTTTTGACAACCTGAAAGTTTTCCCGGTCACGCAATTGTAAAATTTGATTCACGAAACGAAACTCATCACAGAAATTAATAAATATAATTAATAACCAATTAATAAAATATTTCGTCTCGGTTAATCTTCAAATCAATCTTTCACCAGGGATGTAGCAGCAAGGAATTGCCTCGTCTCTCAAACTTGCTCCATCAAGATCACAGACTTCGGGATGTCGCGAGAGGAAGACGATGGGATTTACACGGCCAGCGGGTACATGAAGTCCATCCCTGTGCGTTGGACTGCTCCTGAAGCCTTGAACTTCGGTGACGTGTTGATGTTATTTTCATTTAATTCCATTTGTTTTTGAGTGTTAGTTGAGTGAAAAGCGATTTTAGTGGTTAGCCTTCACTTAAATCTTTAGGAATTTATTTCTTAATTTAATTTAATGCTGGTTAATTATTAGTTAGTTTAGTTGATTCATTTTATGGCCGAGTTGTTAACAACAATCTCAAATAACAGGACAATTCACATCAGCGAGCGATGTTTGGAGCTTTGGCGTCCTCTCGTGGGAGATATTTGCATACGGCAAGCAGCCCTACCCGAACATGACCAACCTGCAAACCAGGGAGAGCATCGAGAAAGGTTTGAGTCTTTCTCTTTATGTTTTCCCGTTTTATGAAAATCATCGCCTGATAATAAACATGAAAATTGTGCGTTAAAATTGTCACCATTACAGGATATAGAATGCCTATGCAGGAGAATTGCCCGAGAGAATACTATGAACAGGTCATGGTGCGATCCTGGGAGAATGACCCAGGTCGGAGACCTCGTTTTGCCGATCTTCTGATAACCATAGACAACATATATAGAAATGCAGGCGGCAATTAACGGCGTGTTTCGTGATAAGTTTATTGAAAGCTTTCCACGGTATTGCATTGTGTATTGCCGATGCCCTGTATGTTAAGTATTACGTTCCCTTGCATATTAAGGACTTCCTTAACCTGACTGTTTTGTGGTTGTTTTTTCAGTTTGTCCACCCGCGATTTTTACGTGGGAATTTCTATAATCAGTGTAGTATCTTTCAACTATATTAAATGTCCGTGCGTTTTTGATATTTGTCAGAAACGTGAAAGGGCGCCTGCACTCTTTGCACTTCAATAATTTTGTGATTTACTAATTGCACTTCAATCTAATCAACGCTTCGTTTTCTACGTTGCCGCTTTGCAATATCACTACTTACACGCACGACATTTATCTCTTAATTATTGCCACAGAATTTTATCATTGTGTTGTCATAATTGTAGTTCTAGTCTAATTTTATGCAAAGATTTTACGTCACTTCTATATCCTGTTATTCTTCACTTGTAACTCCAGTGCATTAGTCAACTGTGTACTTATTATATTGCAATTGGAATCACAATCATAACACTTAATTCCATCTCAAATTTTTAAAACATTCATCATTCGTTGTGTCCATTTCGGTAGGTTTGGGAAAAAAATCCGTATTCTTTATAATGTAAATGAAAACAGTTCCAACGTGTTTGAGTCGATTTTTAATTGCTATGTCCCCTGACTACTTCACTTGACTTATTATCCGTGAGTTTTGCTGTTCCTTTTTCGACTAACCTAACTAACTCTGTCTTTACGCTGACCATGATGTGCCTGTAACATAGTCCCGTAAATTGTGTTTTTGTCGCTTGTCCTGTAGTGTACTTGCCATTTGCAGTCAGCAGTTTCTATTGTCTTGTTTTCACACTCACGATACTAATTCAACAATTAACATTCTTCCAATTATTTTCCCGTTTAATGAGTTCTTTACAAATTTGCTCCTTTCGATGAAGCGCGACTCTCGGTGAACGGCGTTGCTACGTAGAGCAATAACCCCTCTGATGTGTTCTGTTACTGATCGTGAAAACATCTACACTATTATTTGTAATAAATAAATATCCCACAAAGAAAAGTCGGTCATCATATTATCAACAGTGTAACCATCGAAAGGCCATAACATTATCCACGTCCATGGACTAAGAATATGAAGAACCAGGATTTAATGGTGGTAATTAACTAATTACACATTGCTTGATGATGCAGCATGTGCAGATATGAATCATAGAATTATTTAAATAACTCGTGAATGTAAGATGTTTTCAGCGGTGATTAAACTAGTCGGGGCTAAACCCATTCCATTCCATAGTTAACTTTTAGTAATCTTATTATGATTAAACCTTTGCTTACTGGTAATTTCACGTAGGCAACGGCCTACGCAAATAGATACGAGCACTCGCTTCGTTTGGTTTGAGTTATGACAGAAGCAAAATCTTCTATTACGACTACCTACTAGACTCGTCTGTGGAAGCAGCATTTTGTGAGGACGAGGGCTGACTTTACAGGCTTTATCCTACTAAAGTGCAATCAATAACGAAGCCAAATGGAGTTTGAGTTGAGCATGCTTGGAAAATCTGCACATAACGCTGTCATTGAGCTGCAAGACAGTGAGATACAGCTGTTTGAGGTGAACCGATGTTGTAATTTTTGTCTTCAGTGTTTACAATTCGTTTTATTGTAACGCGTAGACTTTTACCAGTTGCTGTAACTTCTTTACAACTTCCTTCTTACTTCTGCAAATTTCTGTACTTGTTTTGCTTCACTTATTGTCACACCAGTTATGTCAATGTATTATTTCTAGGTTAAAAATGAACAAGAGTTTCTGTTTGGTTTTGTTTTGTGTTGACTGGTTTGATTTCAAACGAATAGACAGGAGCACAAGCTAGACTTATGTGTTATTACTGTTGTAATATTAGTAAAAGGGCGTAAGTTATTTGCGAATAACTCCGTGATTTTTTCCAGATAATGAAACAAACGATAGCAATGCGAGCAAAGTGTGACAACGAATATGCAGACTCTCTTATCCAAGTCGCGATGCACGGTTCCAAACTGAACGCACCACGCCACAACAGTTTCTTATTCAAGGTGAATATTCGACGTTTGCGTGTTTTTCTTAACTATCCAAAAGCAGTGTTTTCGTATTTTTTCTCACAGGCGTGGGAGGAGATCGTTTGTGAAATGTTGCAAAAAGCTAAATGTATAAAAAGTAGCTCGGAAACCCTGCTCTCCGAGACTAACCGCACACTCATGGATTTGATCGTTGAGAAAAAAGCATTCAAAAAAGCTTATCTGAAGACAAGGGAAAGAATTGACAACGAATTTACGAAGGTAACTTGTGGATTTTGATAACTCGAAAGTTTTAATTTATGTTAGATTTTCAGAATCACAGAAATCATTTCCAGTTATTCAACCAATATTTCGTATTTAAATCGTATTTTCTCGCTAAGATAATTGCTTTGTAATTTCAAAGCCTGCTGTATCAAATAAAAAGATTTTGCCGACCCTATTTTGCGTAAACCTTGTCTCAAAATGCTGTTTCAACAAAAATTTCCATTCAGTCATATTTTGCAGGTGGTGCACACCACGCTTGAGCAAAAACAGAAGATCTACTCAAAACTTGAGTCAGAGGCAAACTCCGCTCACCAGAATTACAAGAATTTGGTCGAAAAAGGTTTACAATTACGATATAAATATGAAAGTTAAGTTTTACTGTGCCTATAATTGACACAATTTAACTCATTCATAAAAGAGCTATTGTCTAATTTATATTTACAAATCATATTTCCTAAACCTAATATTTTAGAATGAAAACCGGCAAAACTGCCATACTACGCTTTCTGTTCTTGTTAAGTCAAATTTACTTCATTGATCATTTAAAATAATTAATTAAATGAATTAACGTTGTTATTGGTGATAGTCATGAGATGCTTTCCTCAGTGACACAGATGACGTATTTCTCATATTCAGGCAAAAGTTCAGACAAGGCTCAAGACCGTTACCGTAAATGTCTCATAAAACTGTACAACGCACATAACGATTACGTCATCCAGCTTGAGGAAGCGAGATTACATCAGCAGAATTACAGGTGATAATGACGTAATTGCCTTTGAAAATGTTTATGGGAAAACGTTCCACAAGCCCTCCGGTTTAAAGCAATGCGCAATTATGCAATGAAACTTACTACGTTTTGAATTTCCCGACCATTTTGCAGAGACTCTTTGCTGCCTCAATTGATGAAGACGGTGCAGAAATTTCAGACGCATCACACGAATAACATGTAAGGCGGTATGCTGTGTTTTCTTGTCTGCTAATGACTCACTTCATGAAAGTGATAATAATTGAATTGAAGCATACGGGTCTATGCGCTCTTTACATATATCCAGGGGCGCCGGGAACTATCGAAAAGGGTGGGGGGCAGATAAAGGTCATTTTTTGGTGCTAGACGTAGTTGAAAAAGTTATGTATCTGCAAATTACAGTTGCGCACCATTTTTTATCATTACGTAATTTCGTATAAATATGTCAACTGCATCTGTAAAACACATCAAATCAACAAAAAAATCACAAAACAAATCAACTCATCTGTGACACACATTAAAAACAATGCTTGTGAAAATGAAATCAGTCATTGAAAAAAGCTTCTCGAAAGCGCTTACAACGTATGTGAGTTCGAATCATTGCTTGGCATTTCCAATCAGTTCCACCGCCATGAACGCGCATACCACATAACGATGATGAGATTTTAAAAATAAAATATTAATGCTTCAGGCTCACCCAAGTGTAAAGCAAAACTTTTGTTTCAAAGAAAAGAATTTTTTCTCTGGTACCTGCATCGGGTTGCTCCCTCCCGCAACGAGTTTATAACTTGCCACAAGCTGGCGAAAGAGAGGGTAGAGGAGATCGACGCGTTGTTGGAATGCAGAGAGTTTGCAAAAAGTCACAGGTGACATAGAGTAGAAGTGGAAGCTACAGATAATTCATAATTGTGGCAAACACAGCAGCAATGAAATGTTCGATTAGTCTGTGAGTTGATTGTAGTTTCCAAAATTAAAAAGATTTTAAATTGTAATTACGAGTTTATTTAAACTGTTACTTGTATAATTGCTGTTGCATCTTCAAAGTTGACTTTGTACGTCGGTTTCTCAAGCGATAAGTTTAACGCTAAAACCAACCGATGTTGGTTGTGCAATAAAGTTAAAATCGATTAGAGTTTCAATTATAATCAACAGCTGCCGACTCGACAAGGAAGCAACGATCTCGTTCATGCAACTCAGGGGAGAAGCCGGTACTTTCCCGTACAACCAAATCGTTGTCAACCGGACGACAGTGCAAAACGTCGAACAGCAGTGAGTGTTTCCATATATGGTCATTTGAGACGATATTACTAATCATGTTGTGTATTACGTCACTATAATAATTGATGATGTTTTAACGATAATTATAAAGACTTGTTAGTCTATTTATGCTTTGTAGAAAATTGCCACATGACGACATGGCAGTCAAAGAGAAGTTTATTTGTTGTGAAAACATTATCTTCCAGGTTTGAAATGGTGAAACGGGACTTGGCTGCGACACAGAAGCGAATATTTCTGAGACAGAAGAAGCATCAAGTGCATGAGTACGTTGAGAATAACTACAGCGATATGTACGATGACTCCGCGTAAGTAAAAAACAAAAAATTCAATTTAAAGTTGAATCATTCTTAAATTGTTATTGGTATGATTTTAAATGCATTCAGTTTAAAATTGCTGAAAGCCTCTGACACAGTCATAATCATAATTATGACCCCATACAGTATCGAAAGCTAGCTAATCTAATCTAAAAAAATTAAGACCCAACAAAAACAAACCACAATAACACAATCTATAAATTGCCATTTAAAACCGTTAACTATAGTATAGCACAGGGATGTTCAACCTGCGGCCCGCGAGCCATAGTGCGGCCCACCTGAGATTTTTGTGCGGCCCGCTAGTCATTTTCACTCCAAGTAGTATTTTGAACTTTGAATCTTAGCCTAATTAAAATGTACCAGTCAGCTCTTTATGTATCCATTTTTCTTGAAATTTAATAGGTTCTGCGGCCCAATGAATTATTTCAAGTGACAATGCGGCCCACTATAATAAAAGGTTGGACATCCCTGGTATAGCACAATAGCACAATAGCACAATAGCACAATAGCACAATAGCACAATAGCACAATAGCACAATAGCACAATAGCACAATAGCACAATAGTACTATAACACAATACACTCCGTTACAGTTATAATAGCAAACGATGAAGGCTACAGCATAAATTATTCTGCAGGTTCCAGGATGGATTCTTCGCCGATTTTGAGTCCTGTGAAGACACTTGCCTCGAATCGAAACAGAGCCACATAACTCGGCTTCTTGACCAATTGACCAATAGCAGCGAGTATGACGACCCAGGCTTCGATGAGAACCAACAGCAAAACAAAGTGCAATCTCCGAAAAAGGTAAAAGGTAGTAACGATGACGTCTTTATGACCTAACAATAGTAATGTGACCACGTTATTACAAATACGGACGACAGTAAATGTTTGAAAACTCCCTAAAGTCTTATACGGTGTGTTTTGTGAAAATGCAAAAACAAAATAGACCAAGCATAGGGCTATAAACGTACAGCGAAAGTTGTTGTTAACAAAAGAATGCTCTCTGTTTAATAAGATGTCGATTTGTTTGGTTTAACCTCAAACATTGACAGCAGAAAAGTTGATATTTTAGCAAATATATTTTGACGACAATGATATCATTCGTTTTTATGGATCGGAGTCGACTTAATTTATTTTCTCTTGATTATGACGAAAATGTGACAAATTATCACAGGTTTCATCCAATCTCTTCGCAAACTTGCACAAAATCTTTCCAACAAGACCAAATCCCGGAGAAGGAGAGAGAAAGGTAAAATGTTAAAAATTAGCAGATATTGTTGAGTTGAAACGCATAAAAATATTCTAGTGACACAGTTGAATTTCTTAACGGTGACATAACAAGATGTTGCAGTTATGGCCTTTTAAAGCTAGAAACTTACAAGGCCATACAATGTTATCTCGCTTCCTCTATTTAAAATCATTTTGTTTCAGGATTCAAATTTTAATTTCACAAAACCTTTACAAGACCAATCGTGGTTCCACGGCGCCATCTCGCGGGGAGTAGCAGAGTCTCTTCTTAGAAATAGCGGCGACTTTCTAATCAAACAAAGCACACAGAACCCAAACAACTTTATTCTTTCTTTTAAAGCTGGACATGTTGTCCGCCATATCAAGATTACGGAAAACGATCAGGTGCAGTTATGGCTGTTTTGCTTATTATTCGGTTAACTTTGAACTTGATTTAATTGTGCCCTTGCAAGTTATAGCACGGCTACAGTGGACGAAGGTTATTTTTTAGAATTATTGTATATTAATGAATCAAATTTTATAGGTTTATTGAAAAATAACATGTAGATGATTAAATTTTTTTTTACAAATATTAAATTAGAAATTAACACAAAGCAAAGATTAGAGTTTGTAGCTTAACAAACCCTAACAATGCTGCTACATATGTGCTTACAACACATGAATAACTGTCGCGTTATAAATCGCCTTGTAATTAGGTGTGACCATGGGACAAAATTACGTCATTTACGTGGCAATTGATATTGCTTCTTGTAAAACGTCAATAAAAAATGACAACAACATCTTTCAACTGAACAAAATCATGGAAATATATTCCACGGTCTCTCGCTAAATTCTCCATCTCCATTCAAATAGGAAGAATACGACTTTGGTGAGAAATCTTTTGACTCAATTGTGGAGCTGGTCTTCTATCATTACAACAAGCGAGTTCCTGTCAGAAGCACTTACAATGCCGACCAAGTCCTGACCAAGCCCGTGATCAAGGTATAACTGGTTTTAAGCGGCTTAATTACAGCCTAAAGACCAAAAGCTACCCAGTGTAATATCTTCTCAAACCACACGCGGTCACTATACTCTATGATTTAATTATAATTTTAATTTTTTTTAAAACGACTCTTTCAGATAAATTAATAACAATTTGTAGTTTGATCTACAACGTATCATAAGCTTAGATTAGGGCGTAACCACTGTTTATAACTTGAAGATTGCTGAATATTTGTACGGAAATGTCTGTGTAACACAAGCTATGACTGTCGTGTCATGAAATGTCAACATTGTACCTTTACGTTGAAGTAAAACCATAAATATGATCTTTATTGTTTCACCCAAACCAGGACTCTCCGGGTGGAAGCGAGTTCTGGAAATTACGTCACGATGACATAGAGTTAAAAGATCAGCTGGGCAAAGGTCACTTCGGGGTCGTCTACAAAGGTTTTCTACGTTCTAAGAACCAGTGGGTGGCGGTAAAGACCTACACGATGGAACAGGATGCTGCGATGCGCGAAATGTTTCTGAAGGAAGCGAGGTGGGTTTAAGTGAGACCTACACAAACCGGATGTGACGTTACATAAACGAGAATGTTGACTTAAAACTTTACGAAAAGAAGTTAATGTTACCTTGAATCAACGGTAGGATTTGAAAACTGTGTTATCATCTTCAGAATGACCGGACTGGTTGAGTTAAATAACAATTCTCCAATACGCATTAAATGCTGCCGCGAAAGCCGAATTTACGCACTAAATACGATGCAGCGATGGTGTTATTTTTGGTAATTGCAAGTTGCTTTTTAGAATCACGGAGGATTACGACCATCCCAATATCGTTAAAGTGATTGGCGCGTCCATCGAACGACAACCGCTGTACATAGTCATGGAATTGCTCACAGGTGACGGCACAATGATGATGCATAATTCAAACTGGAGTTCTCATAGAAGTGAACTCTTTATTTAAACCTTATTGATCACCTTTCATGAATTGCGCCCTATACCATTATTACGTCATAGTCCTATTTCTAACTTAAAAACGAAACTTTGCGATTTAAGTCGCGTTTTAGTTCTCAGTGTTAAAACTTTGATGTTGGTCACATGACTAAAAGTGGACAACCATTTGAATTTAAATTGACCAATCCAAAGCGACTATACTTTCGCGCCTATAGGTGGTGACCTCAAGAAGCATCTTTGCAAGAATCTCAACCTGGAAGTTCGAGAATTGATCGGGTACTGTCGCGACGCATGCGAAGGCTTAGCCTACCTCGAGGGAAGAAATTGCATCCACAGGTTGTTATGGCAACTTTAAACATTTAAGTCAAAAGTTTGAGTGTTAGCCAAAATTTTCACTTAAATGAAATTGCGCTTTGATGAGTTTCGGGTTTGTTTTATGACCACGAACTGACTCAAATGCCGTGTTAACGTGTGGGACCTTATACAGACTCAAGTCCTTGGTTGAAGTTTCGCCTCTTAACCGGGGCACAGGTTTCGTTATCACATTCGTCGCATTACTTTAATCTTTTCACACGTACAGGGACGTGGCGGCCCGAAATTGTCTCGTGTCTGAGTCGAACGTTGTGAAAATAACAGACTTCGGCATGTCACGTGAGGAAGAAGATGGCATCTACTACAGCACGGTCAAGAAAGTTCCAGTAAAGTGGACCGCGATAGAAGCGATTAAATTGAGTGGGTTCTTTCGGGCATCTTTTTCATTGACACTTTCCTCGTAGACTTGGACATGTTATACAACTATATTTGATATATCGAAAGATATTACATTCATGCTTCATGGTAGGCATATTCACCAGTGCCAGTGACGTGTGGAGTTTTGGGATCCTATCCTGGGAGATTTTCGGCTTCGGGAAACCCCCTTATCCAGGAGTGCCAACTTTCGTTTTATTGAACCAGCTGGAAGCAGGTGAGACAGACCACATTTCTTAAAAGTTATTCTGGCAAGCTTGGTCGTACGCAGGCGTTACCAAACTTCTTCGACAAAGGGCCAATAAGCAAGACAACTGATTGTCCTGGATTTGTTTCACAGGTTCTGAGCGCATTTGTGGCGCAGTGAGACAAACTTATCTCACGGGCTGTAGTTTGGTGACCCCGGCTTGAAACAACGCCAAAACAATTATAGATATCCTAATTCAAGGATATTGGGCAATGCTGAGAAATTTGATCAACAGCATATAATTATAAAAAGTTACATATTTCTTAACAATGCTTTTTTGTTCTAAGGTTAACTTAACCTATATTTTGTAACCATTTTGGTTTAAATGTAGCACAGATCTGTAAAACAACTTTTAACTCCAATTAAAATTTCAGCTACAAAAATACTTCATTTTACGTCCAAACTTGACTTTTTTCTTAATTTTCCACCCATAAAGAAATGCGTGTGATGTTAAAGAACCAATTTAATGCACGAAAACAACTCGCTCGGTAGAAAGAAGTCGTAAGCGTAGTTCGATTTCGTCAATGTACAGAATCATTTTGTTCAGTTTGAAAGTCATTTAAGGTCGACCTGTTTAAATTTTGTACCAAGTGCAACCACAAAAGTAAGCTTGGTATAACTACAAACAAACGCTAAGTCTCTAAATAATTAACGAACAACCTTCTTATTATCATAACGACATTTGTTAAGGGTTAGATTGTGGGCAAACTTATTTTGTTGATTGTTTCAGCGGAACCATGCAACTTATAATCATCGCCAGGTGTCGATAAAGAGCAATAGAAACCAATATCTTCATCAAAATTGCTTTATGATCTAACAAGCCTCACAATTTTTTTAGGCTATAGGATGCCAAGACAGGCCAAGTGTCCGGAACGTTACTATGACGAAGTGATGATGCCTTCTTGGAGTGAAGAGCCTAAGGAGAGACCTACCTTTCGACAACTGAGGCATATAATTGCCAACATCCAAACAACAATTTGAATCACAAATACCTATGCATTGGGCGATGTTATGACGATATACAGACTTTAATTGCGTAGATTTTTCATGTGAAGCGGACAGTAATGTTGTCGTGAATTTGTTGTGAGATGTAGCACGCGTGAAACTGTTTATGGTTTCATTAGTTGTTGCGTTGTATTGTTACGAAAAGAGCAAGCATGCAAGCAGCAGCAAGCATGTGGATTGTCGCTTGGCAAATCGTGGGAACCTAAACTTTTCATTCTTGCCGAATGGATTTCCGCATTTTGCCGCCTTTTATGGTGATTTTTTGCCCAATTGTATGTTATACAGATTGTTTTAATTATTTTCCAAGTAAAATCTACAATTCCAGTTATTTTTCACAATTTCTTGTTAACATATAGTATCTTAAATCTACCTTCTATTTTAGAATTAGTTTCCTACGCCAAACAACTGTAGTCAACTTCTTGTATAGGCCAATTCCTAGCGTGCTTGTCTTTAACAACGGGCTGTCAGGACAATTTCCGGTGATATAGTTACTTCCATTTATGTTAAAGCTTTCAAGAGATTAAACTGTTCTTAGAATTGACCATGAACTCATAGAAGCATTTCAGTGAAAGAATCGCGATTAACATTCCACACAAAGCTGTACTTTGTACTCGAGATTATGAGGACTTGTGTAATATCATGACACACCTTTAATCAACTGTACAAGGTCTTAGTGATGGTACAAGGTCTCAATAAGTTGAGAACGTTAACGAAACATTTGGGAAACGCTAGACCGCCTGATTATGACGTTGGAAAGGTGCTTGCTTATTGTGTAATAATCAATAAAACATAGAAGTAAAAATGCGGTGGAACACATTCACCCTGACGGCACCTAACACGGTATATTACTTCAATGTGTATTGTCGAGCAGCATTGTATAGGTGAGATTCTGAAGTCCCGAATCGATATTGCAATTACGCCCTGGTGATCAATTAAGCAGGTCAATCAATAGCAATCAATACGGAATAAAGGCATATGTACAATGTGGTAAATTATCAAGTTTTCGTATCATTTAAGTAATCAGAATGTGCTTCACGCGTGAGGCTTGAGACACAGACTTTTTGTTTTCCGTAAAAACGATTCCTATGGAAAGTTTTTAGCGGCTGATGACTACCCATGATTACTAACTTCATTGCAATGTTCGCCGTCAGATGCTGATCTATCTGCTGCGTAACCAGCAAGTGAATATAGAGATATTGTGATATTTTATTGAAATATACCTTTGCCCAGTTGATTTACGGACACAAAAATAGCAAGTAGTCAAAATATATAAGAACAAAAAATGTCGAAAGGAAATACTCAAGAACAATATGTACATGGGTATATGTGTAAATATGGGGACATATATACTTGGTTTGATTCGTTACGAAGGTTTTAGGTGCAAAGTATGTTTACTGAATCAATAAGCAAATGGCTCTGTACACATAATATTCACAGTGAAAACGAATCGGGTTTTTTCGGCGGAACTTGTCTTTAAATAACCAAATACTGAGAATTTTCCGAACTTGACACGTCACAATGGTGTGACGCTTAACAACGGTTACGCAAGAGTGGCTTTCGTAGCAGAAAAATGTGTCCGTGAAAGCGGCCGGTTTGGTCTGAACCGCAAAAGTGACCTTGCTAAGTTCTAAACGTTGATTTTTGGAGGTACAAAGCACAGTAAAGAACACGGCTTTAAAAGGAAAAATATTTTGCATTGGAAGTAAAAGTTAAAATCAAGAAAAAAACGAACAAAGAATTTGGAGCAGATTTTGCCAAAAAACAACAACACAGCCGGTGTTAAAATTAGGTTTTGAAAGGAATAAGACTCGGTGGTCAACTTTGAGTACAATGAGTTGAATACACAGCAATAACACCGTCGTTTGCGTTAGGAACTAGTGTTCTGTGTAAATGATGATGTTTAAACACCGAGACGATATATACATGTTTAGCGTCTCGTTGAAAATAGCAGGACGCAATTAAATTGCACAGCACAAGAATTCGAATTTAAATAATAAGAATACCGTCAGGGATTTTCATTATTTTTTACCGGGTATTCCAATCCCTGGTTTATTGTAGTTAGCCGTCGTGTTGGTTGTTAGGATAGCAGACAGGCGTGTGTATTGTACGTTAGTTGATTAAACGATGTGACACGAATCTCAATTTATCAGTGATCATTTTCAGTGTCCTCACATCACTTGTGTTCCATAATATCAGACCACTCAGGAACGCGGTTTAAAAAATAAACTAAAAAACACACCAAAATTTTCCACAGAGTTTCTTTAAATAAAACACGTCCTGTGACTTTTTACCGTCGCCGTGAGGCTCATAAGTCATAAGCACATCCACGCAGTTATAGCTGAAACATGAGTTCTGATTCTGGCGTGCGGACGATTCTGTTCTTCTGCTTTTTGAGGCTCTCTTGAGAATCGACCGACGATATAAGCGTGTTGATGTCGCTTTGGGCGTCTTCGTCGCGCAAACGAATGTTGAACCTTAAAAAATAATGTTTTCGTTATTCCTCTGCGTGATAAGACGATTTTCAGTGAAACTACGGTGTTCGTAACGATTGTACATACACAGCATAGCGGGAAACTTGCGATATTTTGCTAAAACATTGCCACGGCCAAGTGGGTGTAATACCATACAAAGGAAATCAACATATCCTCATATACAGTTTATAACAGCGGCGCCATATGATCAAAGCCTATATGAGACCAGCCTACACCCACTGTAGTAGTTCTGTTACTTTGTATATTATGCGCTTAAATTATCCGGGATATAGCTGCATCCTCTGTGACGACCGAACGTCACGCGTACGTCTATCGCTGAATAAATTAAACGGGAAGGAAACGGTGTGTAGAATGGATGCAATGACTAACCGTCAGCTGGTGAGCTGCTACTGCTCGCGTGTACAAGTGCACATGAATCTGTACTAGTATTGCATTTTATAAGTAACTCAACCCTCGCCCGTTATTCACGAAGTCAGCGTTTCAACTGCTGCCTTAGTTAAATCATAGGTATAGCAAATTATACACGCCCTGTACTAACGGACTTTGTGTTTGAGAAAACAAACATGGCATGAGACCATAGTGAGACGCACATAACGCGCCAATTGGTGAATATTTTAAGGTTAAGCCACAAACCTTCTGTTTTGTCTCTTCCAGTGCACGTAGGCGACAATGAGCAGAACGCCTAAGACAATGACCCCCAACACCACTATTGCTCCAATCACCACGCCTGAGAGAATGCCTGCAAGAGAAAAATCCGGATTTTAAAAAATGCAACTTGCGCTTTTGTTGCAATTGCATGAAGCCGACATAAGGCCTCATCAATATCTTTATAATTCATATAACCAAATTTTTAATTTTTTGTGGGTTTAATAATTGGGATGCACTGATTCGAAAATTAACCAAGAGCGATTAATCATTTATCAGTAGTTTTACTTGAATAATTACATTGGTAGGTGTATGAGTTCTTATAGGATTAATGAATTAATTATCTTAAAAGACATCCGCTAAATATCTTATGGCACAAAGCTTGCAAGGGACTCCTTCGACAGTGCTTAACAAATGATAAAAGATGAATGAACGAATATATGAATGAAGGCTGAACTCAATAGAAAATTATTGAGTTATGTCATTGCAAGTTACATTCGAGTTTAGTTTGTAATTCGAGAATTTGAAATTATCACCGAATTTAAGATGCGCAAAGATTTCCTTCAATTGGACAATAAACGTTTCAATATCATACCATACTAATTAATCGGTGCAACCCAATTTATCAGATTTTGTAAAAATTAAAATTTGTCACACACCTGGATTTTGTGAAATAGTATCATTGCCAGCAGTTGTGCTTGAATCACCATCTTTCTCATTGTCTTCGTTCTCATTGTTATCAACAACCCCGACTGCAGTTGAAACAATTCTATAAAATAGAAATCATATAATTTTGGAAAATGTTTCCACGTTAAGAGCAGAAGAAATATTTAAGATGAAACCAGAGAATTTATTTCACACAACTTGGATGCATGTAAGCTTCAAGTTTCACCAAAAACACAATTGTCACAATATATTTCGTGTACTAGCATCAGGCTTATTCAAGAGGTAACAAACTAGCTGAAAGTAAGAAAACGATACAATGAGAATACGAATATGCCATACTAATAAATACACTTACTTTGACGACAACCTAGTTGAACTCTTTGTGTTAAAAGTAGAAGTGGTGGTGGTGGTTTTGGTGCTAGTGGTGGTGGTGGTGGTAGTAGTCTTCGATGAGGAATCCGTCTTTACCGGTGGTGCATTGGTTGTTGATGGCAACGGTGAGTTGCTTTTGATTTCAAAAAATGCACGGAAACCACGTTTTTCATCCGTTGCATATGACGTTCTCATGTTTATGACAATGACTGAACCTGCAAAAGAATCATTTTTAGTTGGAGCTGTACGTCAAGGTGAAAGGATTGCAAATACTATCATAAATGGGAAAACGTCTAGATTAACAAACATAAATGTTTGTAAACTGACACAAAATTATTTTACCTGTGGATAATAATTTCCTTTTTACAAGTCTGTTATCTTCAAGATCACATGCGCTCTCATAGATTTTGTTTGCGTCCATATTACTTCCATCATAGATGGTGACATTGTTTTTGGCGCAGCGAGAGCTGACAAACTCAAAAGCAAGCTCAAGAAACTGAAAAGAAATCCTGTCATCTTCTGATGAACCTCTTACGGTCCACGTGCAGTTGAGATTGCCATCGTAGCCTTGTGGGTATCCAGGCGATTGTATTGTACAAAATTGGCTGTTTTCAATTATTCCTCCGCACAGGTTTTCAATGCACTGTGCTCCACCTTCTGCTAAATTATATTTTATGTCAGATTCCAACAACATCATGTAAAACACATCACACATGCAGTACTAGTATATAAGCTACATAACCAACTCAAGGAAACAATTGCTTAATTATGATTTTTAAAGTGAAATACAAAGAACCTCAAGCTAAGTCAAAAGAATGTTAAAATCAAATATTACAGAAACATTCACTACTAGTGCTACTCATATAACGAGGTAGTCTATACAATGGCTTATACATTATATATGATGGGGTGACAGCAGTTACATACATTCTTATAAGAGCCATATGCCCAAGATTGAAAAGATTATGTTTTGAGTAGAAAACTATCCTGTGGAAAGACTTTTAGTAACGATCAGATTTTAAAACCACCGTACAGTTTGGAAATTTTCAATCAAGCGTACACGCTACTTACAATAGCCTGTAAACACAAATATGTTGAAACTACGTATGTACTTGTTGACTTACCTGTGCTTGATTTAAACTCGTATGTTGCTCTGAATCCTCTGCCACCATTGGAGCCATAATCAGAAATAAAAGAAATCTTCATAAAACGGCCTGAACTGGTCGCTACTTCAGGAATCTTTTGACCACATAACACACCCCCAAGAACTGGGCTATTCTTATCCACTCCATCAAGGACTTGTACTGTGTCCAAATCGCAATCTCCATCAAAATCTTCAACATCGAAATCGTGGAAAGTAAGTTGGATGATCTTTCCTTCAGGTGCTTCAATAACCCATTGGCAGGTCAAATCATATTTGTATTTGGAAGGGTAATTTGGGGTGCTTATTTCACCATTGGAAGCAGTTAAACGTCCACCGCATGTCTGTAATAATTCAATTATACTGTTTAATTTTTGCCATTCACTGCGGGAAGCGAAAAATAAGGTCTTAACCTTGTCATAGCCAAACAAAACAAGAAATGGGCGCCCACAAAACAATCATTAAACTTGAAATGTGTGAGGTGCTAACTACAACATTGCTACAGTGATGGAAGGTAAGTACGGCCACCAAACCCTCAAAATTATATACTATAAATAACTATGATCTTTAACAGACAATGTACATTCTACTGTAGCATGGTACGGGCGAACTTGGTGGTGGTGGTACCGTACATGTTAAACAAATTGAAAAATAGAGCCTAAATGTCGGAAATTTTACAGATACTAGATGCATAGGCCGAGCGCTCACAACACGAGATTTTCACTTATACAGTTTATGCATTTCGAAAACATACGATAACAAATGATAATCAGGTTTTTTATTTACAAGTAAACTAATCAAAAAGACATTAAGCCTAACACATTACTAGAGCATTTAAAGCTTTTTTTTTGCTCATAAACTCAGTATTTAAAGTGGCAAACACTTACCGTCGTCTGAGCAAATGTTTGCTGAAGTAGTGACAAAATCAAAAGTGTCTTAATTTCTATCATCATTATGCCAACAAGTTGCTTATTGCTTATCAAACATGTAATTACGAAGCACCTGCAAAATGTCAATGTTTACTCTGTGCAATGTAAACTAATCTACGAAAGGGCTGTCAAACTTTCACGAAGTCAACAAATATTTTGGTTTGTGGTGCCGTTTTAAACCACAAACAATCTCATTTACCGGTCACTTCCAATTCTAGACCTTCTCCTATCAGCTTTCGCTGCTCTTATGGACAACGAAAATTTTTTCTAGTTAATTAACACGGCCTCCGATAAAAGATAAACAACAACTGAATGACCATCTAAAACACAACCATTTCCACTGTGAGAAATTTTCCAAAGGGAAGGTCGAATTTGAGGGACAAATTTCTGTGTCTCACTTTTGTAAAGACGAAAAATTTGAATAAGGTTGCCTAGCCTGATACTTGATACATTTCAATGATTTGCCGGGCAACGCCCAAGATCGAAGATAAATCTCTATGGTGTCTTTTTAATGCTAAATATCTTCAAGAATACTGTATTGGTTGCTGGGGATACTTGCGCCATCAAAAAGTGCGACTTGACGTTCAACACTTTGGTAACAACTGTTAGATTTACCATGCATAAAATCAAAATATTTTTCAAAAAAATTGTACTTCTCTTCCTAATAAAGCGTGACTACGACTGAAATGGGCTTATTTTCACCATTTAACAGCATAAATACTTTGGTCAACAATGGTTTTATCGCGATTTTTCACGATGCCGGCATTTTTTTACTACAACCGGCTGAGCATCACGCGATATTTGTAAGGACCAATCAGAAACGAGCTGGAAAAATGACGTAAGCGCTTGAAAACAAGTGACGTCGAAGCAGAGGGATATAGATAAATTTCCTCTTAGAAATAGAAAATGTAAACACGGCGGACAATTTATCTTTTGAAATTTCAAATAAAATGTAAAAATTTGATGTTATATAAGTCGGGTGATGCTAAAGCGCGTGACATTTACGTAAGACTCATTTTTTTTCAAGCGCATTTAGGCACCTTGCCGGCTTTAGCCATTGATGTTATGTTTGTAGTAAGTTTGCAATGTTATGGCAACCGGTAACTTGATACAGTATCAGGCCATTCACTTACGACAAACGTTCGATCGTCAAATGATTTTATGTGTTTATCTTAATTTTCGCTTCCACAAAACCGTCAACTCATTTCGCGCGTACGTTTAAAATTCCAACAAGAATTGTGGCAACTTGTGAAGTCTGATGTTCGTACAAAGTCCAATTCCATTGACTGCGGAGCAACGTATGTTTAAACAAGAGCGTTTGAAGTCATAGCTTTCTATGGTTTATGTGCTTACGTGAATGACAAGTACCGCCGCTTATTGTTTGGGTAAGTCGGCGATATGACGCTATATTGACTTGCGGATCTACTGCGCAGTTTGTTTTGGACTAAATCAAATTTCCGCTTTCGTCGCTATGAATGACATGACTCAAAATAAAAGTTGTCTGGAACTGTTCCTTGTTTCGCCTCTTATTTTCTATTGTGATGTAACAACAGAGTTGCAATACACTAGACTGGAATCAATCAAGTTTCAGAAAACATGCCCGTACGGTCATAATCACACAAGATGACCCGAAAGCTATTAAAGCGAAAGTAATTTATTCCCAGAGTGAATTGCGATGGCCGTTGTTCGTTTGATTAAACTAAACAGCTGCCAGCGTCAATCGGCACATAAGAACCCAACATTGCCATATGCTTTACTCCATGTAAGGTCTTTAAAATTTATAATTACTGGCTCTCACTGTTTCACTGGACAAAATCGTACGTTCGAAGCAATTTTTAAGTTTCTTGTTAACCTGCTTAATTGTAGCCTAACTACAGAATAG
This sequence comes from Clavelina lepadiformis, assembly GCF_947623445.1. NCBI lineage: Eukaryota > Metazoa > Chordata > Ascidiacea > Aplousobranchia > Clavelinidae > Clavelina > Clavelina lepadiformis. The sequence continues at coordinate 3,700,298 of NC_135243.1, forward strand.
CTAATATTAACTTTTTGCAAACCCATTCTCATAACCTAGCCGCCTATCTTTAACAACAGGATGCGTGATCTAAATACGGTGAAATAGTCACTTTCATGATCATTACCGCTGCATGCAAAATACAAAAACTAATCTTGCCGAAAATTGTCCATGAATCTGTTTTAATGCAACTGAGTAAGGCCTCGAAATTGATCAAAATCGGGTAAGCATGGACGCTGATTTATACGTGGTAAAGGTTACAAATCAAAATAAAAGTGACGTTTGTCTACAGGAAATCTGGAACCGAGTTCATACGAGTGAGGACAACTTTGAATCCACCTTAGTCATGTACAAAATCGCATTTAAATATAATCTATTAAAAGTTACCAGGAGTTTCAAGGGCGAAGTAATAGTAAGTAATAATAAGTGACAACGCCCGCAGCTTGGTGGCTGTTCTGCAGCGAACAGAAATGCCAAAGATGTGTGGAATTTCAGCCGAGTTACGCTTGAGTAACTCTGTCCCTTGAGGTTTCTTTCATTAATGCGGTTTGCAAATGCAGCGAAATTCCGAAAAAAAAAACGCACAACCTCTAAAGCCTGCAAAATTCTAAAGATAGAAATAAACCACCAAGATTTGAAGAATTTTCAACATTTCTCTCCCCACCTTGGCAGCTTTAGTGGTTGAGCCGCCTACACGATGACGTCATGATATGACTGATGTATACGGCCTTTTGAGCGGAACGGAAAACTAACATTCCGTACGGTTTAACTTTAACGTATATGTCTGTCATAGCCTTATCTTATCTAAAATACATAAAGAGTATAGCTAGCGCCACAAAGCATATCTATGCGATTTAAGTGAAATTCTGGAGGCGAAAGGAAACTGTTTTTATGACTCACAATGACGTATGACGTATGACGTATGACGTAGGTTATGACGTATGACGTATGATTGTGGTCTTTCCAGATGCTTGACTATCCGGCACTGGCTAAGGCTAAGAAAATCGCACAATTTTTTAGGAAACGTAAACCGATCACTTTTTATTTAATCGAGTCATTTATTTTATCGAAAATCAAACGCTTTGAAATAATTTTTTACTTGTTATAAAGTTGTGCCAGATGTCTCGCTGAGGTTGCTGTTACTGTTTGCCAAAAGCTTCGTCATGTGACCCTTTATGGCCACCTAGCGGTTAATTAAATTTGTGTGCTTCAGTGGTCAGGGAAACTCACAGACTCACGGAGTTGTAATGACTCGATTGACTTAAATTAACTCAATTCGCCTTTCAAGAATTTCTTTTTTGTCCAATCACGTATCAAAGTGTAATTTCAAACAAAGCTCACACTAACCACTTTTTGTGAATGAACCCGTGTGACCCAGCAAAACGATGCAAGTTTGCAAAAATTCTAGAAATGTCTTCTTTGAAGAAACGTTTTTTCTTCTGTATGACTTGGTTTCCGATATCAATTGGCTTGACTTTATTTGCCAAATCACTCGACTTGCTTCGAGTCACTTTCATAAAACACTCGACTTGACTTGTGAGTTGTAACTGGAGTTAAATGACTTGGTTGCGATTCTGCAAACTCGTTTACTGATTATTATGAACTAAATGACACCACTTAAAGCCGACGATTGAAAGATGTTGAAAAGAACTATAAACACATCCCTGTCCACCCGGGTTATTAGGTCATTTAAGTAGCCTAAGTCAGTTGTCGACACCTTTCTCACGTGACGCTTTTTTGACACTTTTCTCGTCAGAAGAAGGTTTCATTCCTCACAATACTTCAGAGTTCACCAAGAATCGCTGGCTTACGATGACCAATGCAATAGTATCGACTATTAATAAGGTTTGAAGCAGTTTATAACAAGAAGACAAGGATACAAGGCCGGCATTCAACAAAGTGCATATGATAGGAGCTGGAAAAGTCGAACACGCGGCTAAGTTCAGTTTTAAAACCAGCTATAGCTCATCAAGAAGGAAACTGATTCAACTTAGAAGTTATTACATTTTCAATTACGTTACTTGAAGAAATAAAGCATATAGTTAAAATAAGACATCATTGCTTGTAAATTGACATTTATAGACCAGAAAAGGGGACTACATAACTGCTACTGGTTCACAGCAGCTGGAATTACCAGCTATTCAATTGGAGTTGTTCGCTTCACAGAGAACAGTATGACCAAAAATATCAGATATTAAATCAAATATTCTATCAGAAAAAATCTGATATCAAATATTATATCAGAAAGTTTGCATGAAAGTTTGCATCAACGATATTTATATTATTTTTATAGAAGGAGCGAAAGTAAGAAACTTGAATATTGGCATATTTTTCAAAAAATTATCCTTTCCAAAATGGAAGAGGAATTAAAAACGATCAAGGAAAAATTAGATCATCTCTGTGAGACCATAGACCAAGTGATGCAGCATGGCGTTGCCATTAGCGATCGTGTGACAACACAAGACAAAAAGATTGACGTAATCTTAAACAAAGTGTCGTTTCTTACGTCAGAAAGCCTCAAAACAAGTGCCGCTGCAGAATATTGGAAATTCAAAGGTACTGAACGGCATGAGCGCGGGGTACAAACTTCGATGATTCAGTCCACAGCAGATCTCGTCACCGAAGCTATTACTTCAAAACCCTCAGAGATGGCCAGGTCGAAGAGTTCTGAGCGAAAGATGCCGTCACCGGTACCCATTACGTCAGTAAAATTGTCAGTGATCGGTAGCCGAAGCCCGTCAGTTGGCACCGCGGAGAGGGAGGGTGTTATGAAGTCGGAATCACAACCAGCCATGAAATTTTCTCGATCGTCGGTTCCCGCAGCCCCCAGCAATATTTCTGAGGTAATTTTGTGTTTGCAGATCAGGTCTGTTATAAAGAGAGGTGTAATTTGTCAGATTTTGTGAATTATTAATTTTCTTCAGATAAATGTAAAAACTAAACCAAGTCTGCAGAGCTGCAAAAGTAGCCCGGCCATTACGAACTTTGAACTGGAAAAGAGATCGGAAAAAAAATCGAAGAAAAAAGGTGAAAGCTGAAAAAGTATAGAAATTTTTGCTGTTATCCGTAAATTTTGTTTCAAAAATCACTGATTTAGAATCACGTGACGACAAGTTTGCTGCGGAATCACCCGCCTGTGACGTCATAAAAGGTAATCTCAAATCCAAAGAGCAGGATAAGGTTGTGGATAAACGGCGGATGCATTCCGTGGAACACAAGGAAGGAAAAACCCCATCCGATGAGCGAGGATCCCACAAGAAGGTCTCCTGCGAGAGCGGAGTATTTTCTGATGACGGCATAAGTTTCGAAGGCTTCAGCGATGACGTCATTGACAAAACAGGTATAGCTTGTTTGCGGTTGTTGTGCAAAATAGTTTTAATCTTTTAGTCATTGTTCCTGAATAATTTAAACTCCGTCGTAAGAATCTCAACCGAAAATTTTGGGCTATTTTTGGAAACTATTCATTTAATTTTACTATTTATTTAATGCTATAATATATTCTACTATGATTGTTGAAATAACTAAAACTACAGAAATTTCCTAAGAAAAGCAGATATTCACATATTTTTTGCGTTAAAATATGTTTTGTATGGTTGGATTATTTCGATTTAAATATATGTTTTTGCGATTTCCGTTGTCATAGCACCTTATCAAACTCTAATTTTCCCTGATAAAACAAAAAAACTGTTGTTTGATTGAGTTAAAATTGTTCCAGTGATAATTAATTATGTGCTGTGGGTATGTCTGATGTTTACACTGTTAAAATGTTTCGGGAATTCCATTTTTTAAAGAACAACCTATAATAACCGAAAGACATTTAAGTTATGCAGCTTGAATGTCCAGACAATGATTCAGCTGACAACTGGACTATTATGACGTCATAAAACTTTGTTTGTTTACAGTTCTGTCCAATCGCGAAGCCCTTCCAGAAGCATCGACGGAGCCAAACACGACAAAAAACAAAGACAGCGAGTCTGCAGAACCACCATCGAACGCGTCAAACAGAGACGTAAAAAGTCCATTACCTGACATTTCTGATATTGAGCAGAACCAGAATCCAAACCACGAGCGCCGAAAGTCCAATGGTGACGTCACCAACAAGCTAACAATCGACGATCACCCGAACGCAAATGGATTTTGCGACGTAACAATCAAAGTGGAGGATTGTGTTAGCAAGACTGGCGCCGACTATGATAAGCAACGAGTCGAAGTTATTGGGCTGTTGGACCCAGACCAAGCTGATGATACAAATAGACCGATTCGAAGAGCGTCGTACGCTGGGCTTAGCAAGAAAGAGAAAGAAGCATTTGAAGGAACTAATAAGAAAAGTAAGAAGTTTACAAAGGTCCTATTAGGTTAAAAATGCATAAAGAAAGGTAGTAAAACGCATAGGCCTACCTCTATAATAATACCTACAGTGCATTACCTCATTGTGATGGAGATAGCGCAGCAGATAGGTATCTCAGGTAATTTGGAATAATTTAAAAGTAGTTTTTGTAAAGACAACAGGTACAGATAGCCATCACATTTTTTACAAGTTGATCAGAAATGTTTCAGACATAAACATCAGTCCTTTATAGCTGAGATACAGATTTGTTGAAAGCGAGTTAACTGAAGAAAGACAGATGCATATGTGACATACCTGTCAGTTTAGCACATACATAATTTCCGAACTTCTAATTGTAAATACGTGTTTGAAAACATGTTTTTCAAATTATCTGTCCCAACAAAAAGAATCTAACAATTAAGCAATGAAACCTTATGGCTGCTTTCTTCATAACAACAGCGCATAATTCGACGTCATAGCATAACATTGTTTAAGTAGCGTTATATGAAACAACATTTCGCAGCAATGACCCCAGCAAGTCATGACCAAGAAGAGGAAATGCGGCCTCGATCCAGCTGTGAATTGAGAAGTTGTGGAGCCGGTAAAAGCGATGCGGGAAGTTTCGCCGGTGGAAGGTATTGTTTCATTTGTGACGTAACAAAACCTCCATATTTAATCTTGTATTTATCCAAGTATTAAAGTAGTGAACTGTAGTGTTGTTCATGTATAGACTTAGTACGCTAAGCGAAGCTAAAACCTTACTTAAATGTTCTGTTTCCTGATGGAGTCAATTTATTATTTATTGTGCAGTATCGTTGGTTTGGTCAGTCGCCAGTTTTCCAATTCTAGTACTGGCAGCGCTCCTAGCGGCATCCAAATAACTCTGGGTGGGGACTCCGACTCAGATGAAGAGAGCGTTGAAATTGGTGAGATTCTATGCTAACTAGGAAACAACTGATTAACAGTTAGTTGGTTAATATTGAGCAATTGTTTTCATTTGCATAGTTTGCTTTTTCAGACCATTTATGAGCCATAGAAAGTAGCAATTGTTTTCCTAGTCTACACCCTTTTTGTAATTAATATTAAATTAAAAAAAAAAAATTATTTTAGGTTTGTCAGTTTTAGTAGACAATAAGTATTTTTGGCATTGACATTATTAAATTTTGGATATTTGGGTTTTCGTTTATGAAAAGATCTTCCAGAACTGCCGCATCCTAAATTTTCCCATCGCTTTGTGACAATAAAATCTTCAACTTACAAACATTTCTACGACTTGAAAGAAGCCATTGGCGGGTAAGTGCGACATATTCTTGAGTTAATATTTTGCTAAAAGCCTTTTCGCCAGTTGAAGCCAATTCGTTTTCGAAAAGGTGAATCAACCAAGTGTAAGTCTAAAACAAATCTAGTTATTACAATTTATTGAATTAATGAGTTAAATTACTACTTGAAATAAGTTTATTGAATAATTCTAAATTTTTTCTGTTGAATTAAAATTATCAAAATTCAAAATTCAGCAGAATTCTTGAGCCTAGGCCCTAGATTAACCTAAATTCTAAAATATTTGCAAAATTTTATTTCTTTGTATTTATTGTATCAAGCGGTCGCTTTGGCCGAGTGCATCGTTGCGTTGAAAAGAAGACAGGTTTACAGTTGGCCGCCAAATTGTTCCAATGCAAAAAGCCTGTCGCAAAGGTAAGTGTGACGTGGTCATACGTCACAATACTTTATACAATAATAATTGTTTTGAAGATATTTACTAATGCTGCTTTCAAAACGCAGTAGTGATGTCATAGAAGCAAGCGCGTGTGTTTACTAATAAAAGGGCCATTAATCAGCGACGTCAATCACACTTATGACGTCATAAGTAGTTGATACGGGAGTCAGTATTCACTTGATAGATCATGGGAAAGCGTCAAGTGATAAACTGCGGTTACAAAACTCATGCCAAGTTAACAACATTAATAACAAAAACACATCACACAAGGTTTCAAAAACCAGATTGGTGACTAGCAATGTAGGGGGGTTAACTGTTGCAAAAACTAGCAAAAAATATGTTGTGGAAAGTTAAGTTTTTTATGTTTGAGCCAAAATATTTTGGCATTGTACAGAGTACACAGTCCATGACTCTGTACAATATGATCGTGATATGATATGATATGATATGATATAAGATAACGAGTCTACATACTGTATATGTAGACTCTGTTGAAAGCGAAATCACTGAAACAAGCACAGAACCTGAAAACAAAGAGGACGCAACAGGAACCAGTGGACAAGGTAAATATTGACCAGGAATTTGCAACAAATAAATTATTTTTTTTGATAAATATTTCTGAAAGCTTTATTTTTTACGATCGCTAATTTGCGGACACATACTGTGAAAAGCTTTTTTATGCTTATAATGGAAATTAGTCGCATAATGAATAAACGCGATTTCGTTACAATGTTACTTGTGGCTAAACAGACGGATGTCTTGACGGAAATAGCGATCATGAACCAAATCGACCACCCGAATATTGTCAAGCTTTACGACGCGTACGAGAACGACAACACAATGACTCTCATTCTAGAATAGTAAGTTCTAATGTTCTGTCATAGTAATTTAGTAAATAAACCTATCAACTGGTCCCATATGCTGTGTCATTGTGGTTAAATTCCCATCAACATGTCTGTATGATGAATCAACAGAGTCTGATACCGGCATTAAGACGAAGAATGAATGCTTTAATGATGGCACTTAAGTTTCGAAAAAGTCAGAGTCAGTCTTAACTGGCGCCGGGAAGCCATACTGTTGATTATATATAAGGTCGAGTACCTCGAACTGCAGATAACGCAAAGTAATTTGATAGGTTTCTTGAACCATGGGCTAGCTAACTTTCAATGTTATTTTTCAAGGAATGATTATAAGAGCCTACTAATGTGTTATAATTGCGAACGTGAAGCCGCCGATTTTCAAGGAGTTAAAGTTTAAAATTTCATCCACACTCTCCATTTGGTTTTCAGTTGGTAAACTTTTTCTGCGTCGCTTTTAACCAAGAAAAACTTGTTTCGTTTTAAAAACGGTTAAAATGAAATTGCTTCTTTTTAAGTTGACAAAATTGGTCAAAGTCTTTGGTGAATATTTAGCTGTACTTTGGGCGGTATTTATATTATATTCGCTAAATGACTGACACTTTCTAATATTGACCCGAAGTTTGATCGCCATCAGGCAAACATTGCTGGTCTTTCAACAACAAACGGTCAACCAGTTCAACGTCCTCGAATGTTATGAAATAGTAAATCACCGAGTTGACAGGGATGACAGCTGGGCTTAATGCGAACTGAACTCAATTGACACCCGACTTAACACCTAATGTAAAGAATTTAAGTCGCTAGTTCAAATTTTACTGTACATCGAGACTCCGAGACTTGAAACTCAATATTATTTATTTGTTCCGGATTTTGCAGTAATAGCTCGATTTTCTTCATTGCAGTTTAGGAGGCGGTGAACTGTTCGAAAGAGTTCTGGCCGACCAGGCTCAACTCACCGAACTCGATGCTGTGTTGTTCATGAGACAGATTTCATTGGCTGTGCAGTATTTACATAAAAATCTTATACTTCACCTCGACTTGAAGGTCAGTCAGTCATCTTTCGTTGACGTTGATTAGGCTCGGGTTTATGTTCTTGTTCATCATTCATCTGTTTATTTAGCCGGAAAATATTCTTTGCTTGGATCGTTCGACGCATCACATAAAAATTATTGACTTTGGACTTGCAAGAAAGTAAGCGAAAGAGGATTTCCATAATTCAATATAGTTTGATATTAAAAAACGTTTCTGCAGCTGAGAATTGATTGATTTCTAAATTGAATTAATTATAAATATATAATTTCTAATTAATCCTAAATTTCTAAACTAAATTGGTTTCAATTTAGGTACAATCCCAGACAAAAACTTATGATCCAATGGGGAACCCCCGAATTTATGGCTCCGGAAGTCCTAAATTACGAAGTTGTGAGTTTCCCGTCCGACATGTGGAGCGTTGGAGTCATCTGTTATATTCTGTAAGAACTGATCCTCGCCAGAACGTAATTTTCACGATTGCTGGACCGCCTTGAAGTAGAATCAAAATTATAACTTAAAATATTACGTGTATGGTGACGTCATCATGAAAATTTTCGATGCGGTTAGGTTGAGCGGGATGTCCCCTTTTCTTGGTGATGACGACAGCGAGACGATGCAAAACATCACCGACTGCGACTGGGGGTTTGAGGAACCTCCGTTTAAATTTGTGTCCGAGGACGCGAAAGATTTTATCTCGAGGCTTCTTGTAGAAGAAAAGAGGTGAAAGAATTTCTTGCTTTGTGGTCGCATACTTTCAACAACATACAAACACTGAATTGAGTCCATTGATTTAATTTAACTTAATTTGTCCTTTTTGTTTTTAGTATTATTAAAAAAAATTACAATAAAATTAAGTGAACCTGAAATGTATCCAAAGTTCGAACCATTTTATTAAACGTCCATTGTTTTTGTCAAAATCCGAAACTGCTTTGCTGAATTTAGACCAGTTGACTACAACAAAATTTTTTATTTCGTAATAAGTAGATGTCTTTGTCTCGTAGTGGACGAATGAGCGCAGCACAGTGCTTACGTCATGCCTGGCTTTCCACTCCACTGACAAGCAAGCGAAGAAAAACTCTGATGAACAAAACACAACTGAAGAATTTTATGGCCAGGATCCATTGGAAGGTGCGTGCGTGCTCTTAGCATTCTGTAGCACTTTACATTCTATTATTTTATTGACTTGTTATTTAACAAAAGACTTTTCTCAACTCAGGTCACTACATCCAAAATATTTGAATAGGCCTGAGTCTTAAAGTGTAAAAGGCCTGACTTGACTTGCGACTCGGTTATGACTTGGTTACGACTATGGTATTAGAATTTTAAACACAATCCTTTGTATTTCAGGCAAGTTTGGCAGCTGTAAGCGCCGCCAACTGGCTCATCCAAAAGGTTTCCAGTCTAGCTGATGACGTAACATCAAACGACACGGCAGTTTAGAGAAGATTTGATGACGTCACAGAGTTATCATATGGGACGTCACAAAGGCAATTGTAAGAGGAATCGAAATTCTTACAACGATTTTCGCCCGAATTTAATCCGAGTCATAGCTGGATTATTTTGATTAAAACATGACCGAATGATTCATGTGCACAATATGTGAGGTTTTACTCTTGGAAGCTTTACCTTATAGCTGCATTCGCCTATACCAGGCGATGTGGAAAAATAATTTATAGCTACTTCTAAGAAGTAACAAGATCACGTATTTCTCCCTTCCATATTATTTTACTGTCAATTTCGTTATATTTGTTGTTTAGGCGTTGCTATAACAGCAGTAGATGTGACTTTATTTAGTTTGCATCGTGTGTACTTTTGTAAATTACTAGCAATGTAACTAATACAGTGTTCTGAGGTTTCGCAGTTTCGTCACCTTGACCCAACTTTCCACCAAGGTCAAAGAAGTGTGAATGAGTTCATGTAAATATTTCTGTAAATGCAGAAATCGATGCAAAAACTCAAAACTGAAAAATACTGAAAGAAACTGACATAAGAAATATTAGTCCATAAACTACAGTACAGTACAACTGGTAACCGAGAAATAACGTATAGGGCAATATGAAGATTATGTACTACTGCAAATGTCAGTCTTATTGTTAAAAGATTAACTGTTTAAATGGGTAAGCTCGTCATAGGTTTACAGTATGTTGCGCGACAGCAAAATAAATTTTGTAAACTTGGCTAGCAGCAGCAAATATTCTAATGTGATGAATCCCATGAATATTCAAATCTGACTAATAGATTTAAAACGAGTTCCAGAACCCTGGATGGAATTATTACATTTTTATTTGTACCATCATATAAAACTTCGGTGCAAACAAATATTGTTTTTATTGTGAATCAACGAAACATTAATTAACGCATCAGATAAAACGATTACATTGATGTGACAGTGGCTGCCATTTGGCAGATAATAATTATTATCAGCAAGCTGAAGTTGATGGAATTAAGCCACAATTCGAGACAAGTTCTGTAAGACTGATGATAAAATTAATTTGTAATGAGATATTACAAGAACAACGTTTTACTTTAAAACCAGCAGTTATTTACTTATGTGAGGTCACTTTTGTTTCGCGAGCTGAGTCTGACGTCATCACCAACATCAACCTCCAAGTGCTGTGAATAAAGAATTGATTAAAAAAAATACTTCAACCTAATTTGCTGGCATTAACACACTCGTACACGCATATATATTCACAGTCACATGTGCATGGAGTTTGAACAATACCGAGTTATCAAACTGGTCCAATGTGTTCTGGATTTCATGTCTTTCAGACTCGTTTGCATTTCTATTTCTTCCCGTTCTTTTATCTTCGTGCGGGAAGCAATGAAACATCCTCAGATACTGGTCAATTTTCATGAAGAAGGAAGACGGTGGGATTGTTTGAAGTGTGTTGCGGCTGATGTCCAGAATTTGTACCTGGCCACGAAAGTATGAAGTAAAAAAGTAAAGTAAACATGAGAAAGTGGAAAGCAGAAAAGGGGATGTTGACGCGTGTTAATAAATGTTTATTGTTATTCAGCCAATTATTACTAGAATTTCAATCGAGATAAGTCATGGAAAAACGTATTGAATTTTGAGTTGTACAACTCTAAAATGTAAGTAAGTCAAGTGACATCGTTAAACAACTTCACAATACTGTAAAGGCAATTTCATCATTTAGTTATCAATATTTTCTAGAGTTACAAATTAACTAAAAATATCTGTGAAAATATATATTCCTTCCTTATACTGTAATACTGACAAAGTATTCTGGCTAATAAGTATACAGTAGATATAGGAAATATTTAAAAAGCTTTAGATTTCAAGGAAAACGACGAGAAAGGAAACAAGCAGGCAAACCTTTCCTGGCATTTCTGTAATTGCTGAAATTATCTTTTCAATATCACCGGGAGTTGAGAAGCAACCTTCCAGATCAAGCCTCTTGATCACTTTATTCTGTTTCCTTAAAACCTCGCACAAGAGAGTTGTGTGAAAAGAGTTTGACGGCGACTGCCAGAGATGAAGTTCATGCGGGAATAGTTCAACCGCTTTTTGTGTGAGACGCTCATCCGCGCACTCACTTATTTCAAACAAACGCAAAATGTATTTGCGTCTGTTGTCATCTATGTAAAAATAGTAGCGGCTTACACCAGATTGCTTATACCAGTCGGTTTTATACGGTACTTGTAGTGCAGTGAAGCTACCTTTGTTCCATTCATCGTATGTCAACGGCGAGAAACGAGCCAGTTGTAACTCGAAAGCTTTGGTCAAAATTATTCTTTTCTCTGCAGGATCTAGAAAACAACGAAAAGTTCAATTAATAGACATATTTTTAGACGTCACCGTGTATAGTTGAAGAGTGTTGAAGAGTTGAAACTAAAAGCACAATTTGTACTTGACCACAGAATTTAACGTAATTGGCTTGCACAGTTTTCCCAAATAAACATAAGTACAGTAGGTAGGCTAATGCAGAAAAGTAGCAAACCGCAGTACAGCCTTTCTTGAAACATCTCTATTGATTCTAAACGCAGAGCATACTTCGATTACGTTTTTTTTTCTTTTTTCGGGTCGTAAATATGTACGTTTCTGCACACAACTATTTTTACTACGCTAAACATTCCAGCAGCCTGTACGTGGCGCTATTAATTTACTTGTACGAAAAATATGCCGCTTAATAAGATGCTAAATAACAAAATGAATGAAATACTCACCTACATGTTGAACCATTGATGGTGACTGCCCTGCCGAGGTGGACACAGTATGACTAAACCTTTGTTCATAAATACAATTACTGACAAAGATCAAATTAAACTTGGACTAAGTTTAATAATATTGCATATGGTGGCAGTGATACCTGCTGCATCCGGCCTGTGAGTGCACTGGTAAATCGTGGTCTAAAACAAATAAGAAAATCTATTAGCTACGATATTTCATACATTATTTCAAGAAACTACTTTTACTCAATAGCTTGTGGTTAAGTCTTTTAGGTCAGTCTTATGCTTTATTGCCACATTTTCACTAGCTTACTAGCAACGTTGTTACAGACCGAAGTTTTACAGAATAATTAAAACAAGACTTCAAAACATCCTAAAAGCTTCGAGGTAAAAATTCTAAGACTATAATAAAAAGAAAAATTTACCACGCATCACATCCATCAACAACCCAGAAAGAAATACTCGCACGACAGACCACTTGTCATCAAAGAACATTTGCCCTGTGACGAAGCGCTGAAATTCATCTAATGGCATGTGATTGATGATCCAAAGTGCTGTGAAGTATTCCTGATAGGACTGATGAGCGAAGAAGAACTTGGTGTCGTGTTCAAAGACTTTGCTTGTGACACCACAATGAGAATGAAGACAGACGATTATATCCTGGGTTTCGTTTGGATCCAGTCCTTGCGCTCGCATCTCAGCTGGTGTGATTACTACTGTAGACTTTGCACTGGCGTTGTAGGCCAAGATGCTCAATTGCTCAGTAAGCAGCGTGATGTCATGACTTGTGTTCTCACTGTGCTGTAAATGCATAAATACAGTCGCAAAAGCCCTAGTGGCGCTGGTAATTTCTCCGATACTGTCGGTAGGATTTAGTAAAGCGATAATTACTAGTTGTAGTAACAATGGATTGAAACAAAGACGAAATACAGGAAGGTCTCTTTCGTATAATTTATTCCATAACTCATTGGCCTTAGCACCAGCATAGAAATGAAATAACTTCTTCATTCCCTCATGAGGGAGATCCCCTACAATGATAGTGGTATCAGGGCGGAGTGATTTCGGAAGCGTAACGACGCTATGAGGTCGGGAAGTGAACACGATCAAAGAGTCTGGAAGAAAATGCCCGGTGGAAAGATTGGCGATAAGATCCTGAATTGGTCTAGGAGTATCATAATCTTCCATGGTTGGATGTTCCTTCAGTGTCCATCCCGCTTGGTCAAGCCCGTCAAAGATAAACAGACATTTTTTCTGATTATTCTTAATCCACTTGAAGGCTTGTTCGTGTGTTTTGCGATTTACATTTGGGAAGCGTTTTTCTAGTAATAGTTGCTGCAGTGTTAAATCTTTCTGGTAATTCATATCCATAAGTTTGTAATGGAAACACTTGTAGTCTTCATTTCTTGCTAATCTTTTGGAGAAGGTAGTTTTGCCGGAGCCAGGGTAACCAATTACACCTATAACACGTCTACCACTTCTTATGATGTCTCTGAACTGAATTCTACTCTCATGTCGAATATCTTTCATCTCTTCAATAGAAGGTCTAAACGTCTCTTCTTTTGGGAGCGCTCCGCCTTGGTAAAATGACACTTTCGTGTAGCTAGGATGGACGATGGGGATATTCTTTGAAACCGGCATACCGCCTTGAAGACGAATGTCATCTTCTAGATATCGTTTTTGTTCCATCATTACTTTTTCAATCGCAGTTTTTTCTACGAATAATTTTTTATTTGCTTAAAATGTTTTTTTTATACAATAAAATTTGTAAAAATTGTTTTTAACTGACTACTTTACACACAAATGTTTCCATTCGCGATAGATTAGCTTCAAAAGATATTTTCAACATATCTAAAAAAATTTCTTTACCTTTACTCTTTGGTAACTTTCTTCCTAAAAATTGTACAAAAAGAGATTAATGAGAATCACCATATACTGTATTTTATGAGTAAGTTATTAAAGTGCGTCCGTATACTTTTGTAACTTGCACTTTATATAAGATAATGTAAGGCAATAAATAGCTGGTTTAATCGATTGTAAATTTTGCTAAACAAGTTAAAACAAAGTTTTAAACCAAAAAGTTAATTTTGTTTACACATATATAGTTATTCACTTATTTATTAGTATGTTTGTTATAAGCATAAGACAAAAGTTTGTAAACATTTGCCAAAATTTGCACCCTAAGTTATAAAACGTTGCGTTTGTTTTAGACGAAAAGCTTACTCATATTTTGTAGAAAGGATGTTTTCCGATACGTTGATCCAAGCGAACTTGTTTCTAAATTCATCTTGGGGTTTGCGTCTAAAGCCCGAAAGAAAAAAGGTCACAAATGACTGGAATAAACATTATGTTTGTTTCAACTTTCCAACGCTTTTTTTCGCTCATCCGCTTTCACTGTTACTTGCTGCTGATATGTTATTTTACTGCAAGATTAGCTTATTTTTTCCGGTTACTTTATGTTTTAACTTTGCAAAAAAAACTTTAAAACTTTAACCAAACTTTATGTCAAGAAACTGATGATGCCTGTTTTCATCGAAAAATATATTGAAATTGTTTGTCCACTGATTCAGAATTTATTCTTAAATTAAAAATTAGGCTTAAAATTAAATTAAGTCGAGATTTAGAAAGCGATAACATTTTGCAAAATTTCATTTAAACAGAACTGAGGAGATTTCATACAATTGCTCTGCTACAAGTTTATTGTATTCCTCACTATCGTTGTTCTTACCTGATATCACTACGTCAGGTTCTCCCCTTGTTGTAAATTTGGACGAGTGGTTGTGCGCTTGCCCGTATTGGTCTGTTTAAACAATTACAAGCAATACAAGCTTAAATCACAGGTAAAACGTTACTGTAGGGCAAGGGTGTACATATTTTATTTATCACAACAAAAGCAGTGGACTGGTATTCTTTCCATCAACAACGAATTAAAAATTGAAAACCACCTGGACGGGAGAAAGCATTTGAAGATGTGCTTGATGTGCTGCTGCCTGCTTCATTTATAGCAGAAGATGAGAATGGCTCTTTGGGATGGGTTAACCCCGAATTATCTGGGATGAAGCGTGGGGAAATTACATATATAAATATGACGTACGATATCAAGCTTAATGTAGACTTGTAACCTAAACTGCGGGTACCTGGGACAAACGCTCTAAATGGCCTTGCGGTAAGATCATCAACTGGGTCACCACCAGCAAGAACTAAATTTGAAAATATGAATACAGTTTACTTTACAATTTTTTTCATACTACTGGTGTGACCGTTTCAATTACCAATATTCTATTCAACTTTGGTCTAATATAACATACCGTTACCAGCCGACGTAGTTGCATGATTTACAGCTTCAGATTCGTTCATGGTAGGTAAGGCAGGGGCTTGTGGTGCAGTACACCAACTTGATTCACTTAGTTTCTTTGGTTGTGTAACATCGGATGGATCTATAAAAAACGAAACTATTGCAGTGAAGGTCACGCCAAAAGGTATATCAGTAGTAGCCAGTAAAGTCAAAAGCAAACCCGTTGTAGTAGCAGTTTGACTTCCTCTTGTGCTCCTTTGCCATGAGGGCGAGGATAAAAAACTTGACTCTGTTGATTCACCTATAGTCAAAAAACATAATCTGCCGATTATATGTTCTACATAATAACGTTGCTGTTAATTGTATAAAATTAATTGTGACGCTACGTGTATATAGTCTGTAAAAGCTATTACACTGTCCACTCTATACATTCTGGAATCTATACTTATCTTCTTTTCAGCAAATGTATAAAAAATAACAAATCTTTAACATATTATGCTCTTAAAAATAAAGTATGAGAAATCATTTTGCCACCTCGTTGACGATAAGATCTTGCATTGGTAACTGGAATGTCAACCTTGGAATTCATGATTGTGGCGTCATGTTGTTGCCTGTTGTCATGATACTGCCTTTGGTCATGATGATGAATTACAGGAGCATAATGTATGCGAATCGGACCTAGGTAAAAATTTGAATTCACGCACCTACCGCAAGCAACATTATTCGATTTGTTCAATATAAGCCAACTGTACATACCAGTAGCAATTTCAGCCATTCTAGTCGTAAGTTCTACGAAGCTTTGATCAACTCTATTGACAGCAAGTGGCGAAGATTCAGTACGTTCCGTAACGTACATTACCTGGTCCATACTAGCAGCGTCTTGAAGTGGTACAGAGTCTGAAACAATCCAAATCTTTTAACAGACGGAGGCAGATGTTCGACTATAAGAATTGTTGGCTGATTGTTGAGGTTACTTTGCAAATTTTTTCAAACTTACCAGAGGGTCTTCTTCGTTCATGTTGCAGTGGAAGGTCATGTGATGTACCCGGCTGTTCATCACCTTCACCTGAAGAACTCTCTTCAGTGTCTTGGTAATGCTGTACGAGATTGATTTCGTTTTCAGGCCCCTTTTCGGCCTCAGATAACGACATGTTTGAGAATTGTCGTGCTGATGATACGAAACAGTTTTTTGAAGAACACACTTGGCATAGAAAGGTTTTTGTACTGTGACGAAACAAAATACACGTGATGAGCGGGAAATTACATTTTCAACAGATTTAGTAGGCTATCAATTTGGGTGGGCAATTAACCAACTTACACATAGCCCACGCCATCACATGGTCGCGGAAAGCCTATTGCAATAAAAGAACTGGTGGGCTACATTACAAGGAAATGCTACAGCTCATATAGTGATAAATATTAACGGCAAAATAGAGAGAGATGTCATGTCATGAGATGCTGTGTCATGAAATGTTTCATGAATGTGTTTGGATAAAACAACACTTACGTTTGTTGCAGTTACCAGTAAAGCAACAGAATGTAACATTAAAACGCTACAAAAAGACGAAAAGCTACGAAAATGTTCTTGGAGTAGATTGGTTTCATAAATTTTAAAAAGCTTTCTGTAATAATAGTGACGTTTGTCGCGTTTTATTTAAACCGCCTGGACGTTTTTATGAGACAAATTTCGCAAAAACAAAGCTATAGCGTTGTTATATTAACCGCAGGGACAAAACTCCACAAAGTAACCAAGAAAATTCCCTTCCAGTGCTTTTTCAAATGACGGGATTAAAAATTACTCGGAAACATGTTGATAAAAACATCAAGCCTGCGCGCGCGTGTGTGTGTGTGCACACTGTGGGAATACAAAATTAGCCAACCATGTGTGTGACGTTAACCCTATCTTTTTAATGGCAAAGGGTATTAGCAGGAATTCATCAAAGATCTAAATTAATTAACTTAAATAACTACGAAAACATGCAATACACTCATTTGTACAAGGAATTTTACTTTTGTAAAAAAGCAATGTGCACTTTACCCTATAAGTATGATTAAGGTATTATTATTACTATTAAGTTATTCTAAGGTTTTGTTGGTTGAAAAGTCTTCTGCAAAGTGTCTTAACAGGTAAAATTTACTCACATTTCTATAGTTGAAAGTCATCAAAACTGAAGGTAAAGGTTATGACAACGTGAAACTCAGTCCAAAGATCTTATAAGCTTCTTACTACAATCTGCTATTCCATGCACGTTGCTTCTTAAACCAGCGCGTTAAAGAACTGAATTACAGAAGTTCGCTTTTATTTTTTCCAACAAGTTACTCTCCGGTGGTACTGAATTTAGTTGATTACATAGTCACAAAAATTAATACGCTTACGTCACCAGCTAGCAAGTCACTCACCTTGGTCCACAGCTCAACCAAAATCACTTCCAAAAACTGCCGTTCAGCTGTATACCAACATATCGAATAAATGTTAAAAACGAAACTGAATTCAGATCTAAATCAAACATACGTCTTAACGCATATCCATTTTCGCCTGATTTGAAGCGATTTGAACAAACAAAATATGAGGTAATATCCGCAATGGCGTTTGAGGCAGGGTGCCTGTTGGCGCAAGTAGAATGTGGATACAACTTACACCATCGCAGCAATAAGGGTGCGTGTGCGGCACGTTACGCATGTTGCACCGATTAGAGCACGTGACGGTGCAGTAAAAGCAATCATACGAATTATGATGGCGATTGGTTTATTTAATGGGTAACAATTCCTTAGTGTCTCCAATTCGTTTGGTTATATTTATGCATAAAAATGTTCATAGATAAATAACAATTTGTTTATCGGTATAAATACAGACTTTCACCTGGTTTGTGCGGGACGTCTGCTGCTGAAATTAGGATTAGCCTGGAAGTAGATTGAAGCCAATCTTAATGCTCACCTTCAGGCTTGTGCTTAAGTATCTTGCTAAGACAAAGCTGTCTGCTCTTAACTAGCTTCGAACGGACAACCTCTAGGACGTCGGCCTGTCGATCCACTGCTACGCTACACAGTCCACAATTCAAATGGCGGTGCCACTTAACCAATTAATTTGTTTACTAAGCTTTTCAAGCTTCCAATGTCAATTCCATAAATTTGTGTACAAGGAATTAACTATTCGGCAAACGATGGACGCTTATAAGGAGGCGCATTTTTGTTTCATTGTTTCGTTGTTGTTTTATTGTTTCATTGTTGTTTCATTGTTTTATTGTTGTTTCCTTGTTTCCGTTGCAGAGTGTCTCTTTCTACACGTAACTAATCTCTGAGAAGACAGATATTTTTTCAAAAATGTGTATTCAGAGCTTGGTTTAATGACAAAGTTTTTAACTGTTAGGTTTATTTGAGCAGTTGAGAAAAATACGGCCGCCTAATGGCGCAAAAGATTTAACTCCGCAACACTGCTGTTGCTGCATGCACATCGACACATCATAATTCATAGCTATTTTAGGTGTTTGCGCTTCTGGTCATGAAAAGTATTCAAAAACAACCGGATCGGATATATGTCAATGACTAAATTTCAGCTTGGTCCATCAATAAAGTTTTCCTTATTTTTGACACCAGTTTTCTGGACTTTACGCCACCCTTAACACCATTAAGGAAAAGTGAATGAATGCTTTATACTTAGTTTGTAAACTTTATTAAGATATCAAATCAGAACCATATTGTATTTGGAATATTATTTTTCTGGCAAATTATTACCTATCCGTAATTTAATTTTGTTTCATCGGGTTAACAAATGGCAGCAGGCGTGAGAACTTTAGATAATTATCTTTGCACATTCCTCACATATATCTTGGGAGTGTGTGAAAAATTTAATTGTGAATTTCATAAAATATGTTGTACTCCCAATAATAATTTTATTTTTTATTTTTATTTTATTTTATTTTTACTGGCAATGTAATCATTTTTTATTTCGGAAATTCGATAACGAAGAAGTTGGGCTTTTCCATTTTTGCTAAACAAATGCTATCATTAAACTGGTAGGAAGCAGGACATATAGAAAGAGCAGCATCGTGAGCTAAACACTGTCAAAACAGAGGAACTCGCAAGGGGAAACGAAGCGTTGTTCAGGAAAAGAAACATATTATTAGGACAGGCAACTTGATAGCCTGCTACCGGTTTCGTCTTGTCAAGCATGCAAAAGACATGTAAGACATCAGCCTTATGTGTGCCAGTAGGTGCTGGTTTAGCAAGTTTAGAGCGTTTTGCAGATGCATTAAGTCTATAGCATAGAGATTCTATTGCAGATTTTTGCTTCTATGGATATCAATTTTGATACAAAATGACACCTATATTGGTACTAAGCTATACAGTAATTAATTCATATCCAAATGTTCATAGGCATCCATACTTCTGATACCGTATTACTTGTAGCTACAGTTCTGAAATTCCGACAGCAACAAAATTCTTGACAAACAGCTCCACAATATTGGGATCGCCCATGCCTCGCAGCAAGATGGAGTCGAAAGCCGAAAAAACGACGTCGAAATCTCGTTGCCACATGAACAGGATTTTGCCTTGCGATTGTCGACGCTTACGCAGCGAAGAGCTTTTGATAATATTGACTGTTGCCGGTACGTCCGGCTTGCCAGGCATTGAAGTGTAAAATCTCTATTCTTTGTTTATTTTCCTCCTATTTTCGAAGTCATTTTGGTTCTTTATTCTCCTTCTTTATCTTCCTTTATTTCTTCTCTATGAAGAAATGCAAAGTTTGTCGTGTTCATGTTAGACTTTAGGTGTTTGGTTGTAATAAGTATTTTGCACGGTACCTCAGGTGTTCTTATCGGTGTGCTGCTTGGAGTATTTTTGCGCCCGACCTGTCCTTCTGATGACGTCATCATCCTGATCACGTTTCCCGGAGAAATCCTCATGAGGATACTGAAGATGCTCATAATTCCCACCATCATCACCAGCGTCATTACAGGTACTGGTCTAAGTCGGACACCAACGGTTGCAAATTGTTTGGTGATTCATATTGTGTTGTATGAAATGATTGTACACTCACAGGACTTTCTGGCGTCAATTTAAAACGTGGCGGAAAAATGGCAGGCCACGCCACAGTTTATTACCTAACGACTACCACGCTGGCGGTTATAATCGGGATGGTTTTGGTGAGCATCATACATCCGGGACGAAGTTACTTTGATTTGAGATCAGCAGATGACGTAGAAATTGCCCCATCTTTAGACAGCTTCCTGGACTTGCTAAGGTGATACCGTAAATTAGCCTACTACAATAGTAGGCCTAGTCTATTACAGGCAAGCTAGGCATTGGTGATAACTAAGCTGCTCCGCGGTCAACAAACTATCCTAAAAACTTCGGAATACATTCAAAGTGGTTGTCTTTGAAAGCTAAAGTTCTTAATTAAGTTTGATTAATGCTAACTAACTTTTCTCCGTTTAGAAATATCTTCCCCGACAATATCATAGGAGCATGCACAGCAATGGTAAGCATGGTGAATAAATCCATAAGAATGGGGCTACCGTGACATAAGAATGGGGCTAGTGTAACAGCATTACACTGAATAGTAATTGCTCAGATCTTGTTTATTCTTTGCAATTGTGACGTTCAAAGTTATTCCAAGGTTCAAACTAGAACAAGGAAAATCGCATCACCAGTAAATTCTACGTCATATCCTGTACGTCATAACAGTTCTTTTCTTGAAAACGTTACTTTGGTCAAGACTCTGGAGGTCGTCCCCAATACGAATGTGTTGGGTAATTAACAAACCAAACTCTTGAAAGAAAAGCAAAACGGTTGTATGTCTGATTACCCAAATTGTATGATCATTTGTCTTTTTAGGCCTCTTGGTCTTCAGCATGTCATTTGCGGTCACTTTGTCAAGCATTGGGAGACAAGGAAAACCAGTAAAGGAATTCTTTTACATACTCAACAAAATCTTTATGAAAATGATTAGGGTGGTCATATGGTATGTATTGTGCGACTAGCAAACACACGTAAACTAGAGACATTATGGTAGACTAGATCTACGATAGTGATTTGAATAACACGAAGTGCCTTTCATGACGTTAAACTACAGAAACTTTATGGATTTGTACCTTTAGGTACTCACCAATTGGTATTGGCAGTTTAATAGCGGGAAACGTTCTTAGAATGGAGACAACATTTGGTTTCATCGAAACCATTGGTTGGTACATGGTGAGTAGGCCTAAGTTAAGCAATAACCTACTGTTGTGTATTGTATTGTCTATTTTTCGTCATTAACTTTGTGTGGAGCGAAAGTTACGGCGCTAACCGTTATAGTCATAGCACAATAAAACACAGCATACTCACGAAGAATTAACGAGCAGGAAAAAGTGGCAAAGCCCAAGGGCTTAAAACATGTAAGATACCAATAATAGAATTTTACTATAAGATGACAGTTTAGCATGGCCACCAAACCGACAAAATAATTCTTAAGTTTAATTTTATTTAAGGACAAAGTAGCACAAAGAAAGACACAACTACACTTTTGGAAGATATAGAGGACATGTTCCCTAACATTAAATGCACGGATATTAACAGCTGAAATAGACATATAAAGTGACATGGTTAGATTAAAATGACAATGAATATCTAAAGTGCACAACAAATGGATGGTTAAAAAAACGCACAAAAGAAACTCCACCCTGGTAAACTGTGGTAAACTAACTTCTCTCTTAATCGGTTTCTGGGATAACACCAAAGCTTTTTGAATAAAATTGTACGTATTTGTCGTACGTTGTGCATTTTACTTATTTTTGTTAAATTACGTTTCCAGGGAACTGTTTTGATTGGTCTATTAATTCATTGCGTCATTGTTCTTCCCGCCATATTTTACATCATAACACGAAACAACCCATTTCGGATTTACAAGGGAGTCTTCCAGGCCTGGTTAACCGCCTTAGGAACAGCATCGAGGTAAACTGAATGTTAAAAGTTTGAAATTGGAAAGCTGTTTTCTTAATGAATGCCAGTGGTTCAAGGCCGCCGATGCCAATGCATTTGTTTGTCTACAACAAATGGTCACCAAAGCTGAAATGTAATATAATTATAATAGTACCTGTGCACATTGAGGTGCAAGTGAAGATGTATTGATATAGTATTTGTTGCAGCGCCGCCACCCTCCCAGTGACGATGATGTGCGCAGAAAGGAATCTGAATATTGACAAAAGAGTAACTAGGTTCGTGTTACCACTAGGTGCGACTATGAACATGGATGGAACTGCATTGTTAGAGGCGGTGGCGGCAGTTACCATCGCCCAGATGTGTCAGATTGACTTGAACACCGGTCAGCTGGTAACAATTAGGTAAGTGGATCCGTGAAATGCATAAAGACATAGAAGACCTTCCATGACGTGAGACCTAGTCATAGCCTTTATATGATTCTTCATGTGATTCTACGATTTTACCTAGGTTACATTCGATTTAACATTTAAACTTCATAGCGCGGTTACCGCTTATAGGTTTATCAAACATATGAGAGAGTAACAAGTTTACAAAATCATTGGATATCTACTTGTCAGCACCTGCAACGATAACTTGCATGCGTTTTAGTGTTACAGCTACTTTAGCCAGCACTGGAGCCGCTGCTATACCGGGAGCCGGTCTGATGGCTGTTTTGCTAATTCTCTCAGCCGCTGGCATCCCATCGGAAGGCATCGCAGTGTTATGGTCAGTCGACTGGATCTTGTAAGTTTCCTTTATATGATGTCAGTTGTAAAGTCATTTTCGATGACGTAATTGTGCCGTCGTTGTTGAAACGCTTTTTCAAGGGACCGGCTTCGAACCTCAGTTAACATACTGGGTGACTGCATTGGGGCCGCGATCGTTGACCATCTTTACAAAAGTAGAACAAAGAAAATCCAGAAACATACCGAAATAGTTTCACTTAAGGGGAACTCCAGTCATCTTTCCTACTCTGATGATATTGAAGCTGTTGCAGCTGAACAAAATTGATTGCTCTTGTATTTTGTAGCAAAACTAGTATATTATGTATTGTTTTTTTGACTGTTAAATGGACTATTGTAAAAATTAGTTTCTATCCTATCCGGAATCTCAGCTTCAGGTCATTTTATTGGCCAATAAAGCAACATAAGTCGACTCAGTAGTGTAACTTTGGTAAAGATATTACTATATGTTACAAAGCCTTACTTCGTAACCGGGGCTAATCACCATCACCAGGTTCAAGTGTAGCAAAAGTTTTCTGTCAGTCTGAGAATAAGACATCTTACTACCCAATTCACATCAAGCTCACAGCTGTCTATAATTACCATTATAGTCCCAAGCATATTGTGGTTGGTACACTATGGCGATTATCACCAACTTTCAAAGTACAACAAAGAAATTTCGAATGCTTCTGTGATGGTAGCACGAGACAGTAGCTTTTTTAAGTCCAAAACATACAAAACAAATTTTAAACCTCACTGACTGCGTATTCAAGTGTTTGGAAAAATTTATTTCAAACTTGCTATGCACAAGCTGCGTATACACGCAAGTGGCAGGTAGAGTTAGTTTTAAATAAAGTGCATTTACCAATAAACTCACAAAATGAAATGTACACAATTATCTAACATATATAAATGCACAAAAGAAATACTGGAAAATGGAAAAGCTGTTTGGAAAAATGAAAATGACTTCAATATTGTAATAACAATGGCAATGTATTATGTAGGTAAGCAGTTTACGATGCAGATACAAACTAAAATCTAACAAATGTTGACTCAGCTTGTTCAATTGGAAATATATTGGTGCAAAGATCAAGACAGGTAGAAAACAGCAGTATATACATAGACTAGAGTTAAAAAAGTGAATACTGTACATACATACAAATGTGAATATATAGAAAGTCATCATGTGTTGCATGGAGTCGTAATACCTTAAAATCAAGGGCAATACTTTAGGTAAATTAAAAAAGATTATAGCGGTAAAAAATAAAATATTTGAAGTATGGAAGATCAAAATTTAATACAAAAACTGCATCATTATGAAGATCTACTACAGAATATTGAAGAAGCTGACAAATTTATTCTTACAGTCTATCACAAAACTTGCATAATTCAGTTGACACCGACAGCTAATATGAAGAAATGTATTGGCTTGTTTGTAAATGATAAAAAAACCTAGAAAATAGAGCGGTGTGAGAATAGACTTAATCGCAAGGGCTGATCAAAGCACCGTACTATTATACCTTGCACCATCTTCATAACTTGTCAGCAAGGGGGTGGTAACAGTAGAAGTTGTTGAACAACCATCTGAACTGCTAAGTGAAATGGTAGATGCTTTGTTTAAATTTGATAAAGCATCGAACAGATACTGTATTTCTGTCTTAGGTATTATATCTGGGTCTTTTCCAGTGGTCTGATGAAAGAACTTTTCGAAATCCTGTCCCATTTCATAGCCAATGATCTTGCTTCTATGTTGCTTGATAATATCCGGAATGGAATTCTCATTTCTACTTCCAAAATAGATATAAGAAAAAGCACACTTTCTTGCCCACTGTAATGATGTTCTCTGACAATCATTTTTAAACTTGGTTAAACCCAACATAAATGGATCTTTTTCAGCATCGGCTGTGTAGTCATCACAGGGCTTGTTTGCAGGAGGCGTACACACCAGTACAATGTTTTCACAATTTTTGTTGTTGTCGAACCACTGAATCGAGTCTCCCATAGTTGACATGTTCCAGAGATTAAACGAAACCTTGAGTCCTCCATGTGCTTTCAGCATGCTTGCTATACATGAGCAAATATCAAAGTGCAAAGGATTTTTCTCTGACTGGAACACAAGTAACATTACTGACTTATAACCAAGAACATCATTTGATTTTTCGTATCTTTTCTTCACAAAAGCACAAGCAAGAATAATGACTACAATGACAAAGAATAGGCCAACAATGGCCACAATAATGATGACGGTTGGTGATTCTGGTTTATTGTAGGGTTTTTGAGGATTGATATTTTCAATGTCATAATAGTCTTCAATTCCACTATTATCATAATCATCGTATCTTTCTTCTGGTTCAGCACAGTATGCTGTTTTGGACATATCTTTGTGATAACATTCGGGAATGTAAATCTTTCTGCGTACATACAACGGCTCCCCTTGAACATAAAATAAGGGCATTGTCATTAATCGCATGGTATAAATGGAACCAGGAATTATTTCTTCGTTCTCGGCCATCCCAAAACAAGCGTAATTGAAAAAAGCTGTGGCTGCACTTGCCCCAGAATCGAAAGTAAATTTCATCTGAAACGAACTTGAACCCAACTTTCTCATTGTCAAATAGTAGCCAGTGATATTTCTTCCAATTTCGTTTCCATCCTGGCTCCAGGTAATATTTAATGCAACCGAATAAACACCAGTATTTTTTTTGTAAATATACAAGCTCACATTCAACCATTTTGGCGCAGGAGCAGTGATTTCATTTGACTTCGGTCGTGGGCGTTTGGAAATACGTTCCACGTTGCATTGTTTAGCCGGTGTGATGTCAAAATTGCTGCATCCCTCATTACAACTAAACAAGTCACATTTCATTGCTTTAAAACATGCTAGGCCTACCATGACCAGGGAAGTTAACCAACTGCGTCTCGCCATGTATACGATTTTTATTGTGTCATGATTACAAGGTGTGAAGCATTTCCACAATTCTTTATCATTTAGCTGTCTCTGTAAGTGCAATTTAAAAAAATATTCAGTATTGGTATCATTGGCAAGTTCTCATCATAAAAAGATTAGCGCAAAATGCTATAAAATATACTACACTGTATGTTATTGTTAAAAGGTGACCGCCATACACTGATCTTAGCATGCTCTTTTTACGCCAACCTAACTTTAAAAAGTTTCTCAACTCGGACAAAACAGTATTTTCTACAGTTCTGTCACTTGAATATCCGATTTGTTTCAAGAGCGTCCAAGCCAGTCTAAACTTTAGTTGTCCAACTAGAATTTATCTACCTCTGCAACGCACGCTGTCCTCATGATTGTTGGTGTACAACCATTTTATGCTCATGCTTCATTGATCATCGATTGTTT
The DNA here is from genome assembly GCF_947623445.1 of Clavelina lepadiformis. NCBI lineage: Eukaryota > Metazoa > Chordata > Ascidiacea > Aplousobranchia > Clavelinidae > Clavelina > Clavelina lepadiformis. The sequence continues at coordinate 3,726,739 of NC_135243.1, forward strand.
GATGTCTATGCGATTGAAAGACGCACCGACAAATAAAAGATATATGTGATAAAATTATTCAAAATTCAAGGCAATCTCTAACACAGGAGACAGGATGATGTTATACAGTATTTATACCTAAGAAAAGTCCCTTCGGTTTAATTTCACTTCAAATAAAACTTAATATTTACGTCACGGGTACACGCTAATGAGAATATATTCTGCAGCCACCATAAATAGCATGTGCACCTCGCTTGGTTAGTTGTCCGAATAACAACATAACAACATTTTCAAGCCTTTTTATGTTCAGTGTTTCAAAGAATTATTGTGGCATGTCACTCATGTGTCTGAAAAAGTGTGGTTACCACAATCAAAGTAACGTCCCCTTTGTGACGTCATATGTACCAGCCAGACTCACAATCCAGGTACGTTTATTTGTGAGCTACAGGTTAACTTTTAGTCTGAAAAAGTTTTAAAAATTTGTTAATAAAACTATTTTTATTTATCACACTGAGTTTTGAAGTGTTGTTTATTATTCTATTTCTTCTGTTGTTTATTTTAGTTTTTTTTTTGTGTCAACGAAAACATTTTCTGGTTTGCTGACAGCATTCTACATTCAACACTTCGCACGTTTCAAGCCTGAGCCCGTGGTTAATATTGCACATATTGCTGTTTTGTTTGCATTTTTTCTTGTGTTCAAGTGTTCACTTAATATGGGTTTAGTTACCAATATGAGGGATTTTTTATCTAAGTGAACGTTATGTTCTTTAATGCAGGGCTTCCCAAACTTTTTTGCTCGCGACCCCTTTCAAACTTCTGAAGTTTTCCGCGACCCTTCACGTTTAAATTTATTAGCAGTGCGAAATACACATTAGTCATTAATGACATTTATTTAGATGCAAAGACTGAATTCAAGCAACCAGTACTCAAAGCCTACTTACTACTTTACACTTTACACAAACAAAAAAGCACACACATTTATTCAGTGTGATTGGTGCGACTGCTTTCTGCTACAAAGCAAGTCCAGCCGTGGCTCAATATCTGTTAATGCTGGTCTCAAGGCGGTTTCAATGTTGATTAGGCTGGAACGATATTTTGTTTTGATTTTATTTTGTACTTCATGTAAAATTGGTATACGCTCTGCGACCCCTGAAGTGCGTTACGCGACCCCTTGCGGGGTCGCGACCACCAGTTTGGGAAGCCCTGCTTTAATGCATGACGCAATAATATAGGCTAATGAAAAAATTCTTAAAGTGTTTTTTCCCATGACATTCACTGATGCCATGCATGGTTTGAAAACACAATCACGTCCATGTAGGTTATTTTGAGATCCGTAGATATATAAGTTGTCAATTGTGGCAATCTATTATTTAATAGAAGTTCATTAAACATATTTCAAGTAAAATTTCGATTGAAGCCTTCTATAAAGAGATTCTTAAATTATACAGTCGTCCGAAGCAATGGTGCAGAGATGAAATTAAGAAATTTATAGGAATAAGATTAATCAGGGGGATAGGCTAATAATAATTATTATGCCCCGATCATCAGGATAATTGAACGCAGGTATAATAACTCAAGAAACAGCATAATATAGATTTAATTATACCTCTATTTACAACTTAAATGGTATTTTTAAATTGCACTATTAAAAATAATTGCATGCAATTAGACGTAAATGCAACAAATGACCCTGGGCTTCAAATAAAGGCAATAAAATATTTTTGAATAAAGGGGACATATAAATAGTTTGGTTAATGCTGTACAGACGGTTAGAGAAAAAACATCAAGTTTGTATCAAGATAAATGTTTTCTCGAGTTTTCTCTCTAACCTTCCCTTTATCTTAAACTTCATTATTTTACCATAGAATGTCTTAAAAGAAACTGAACTGTGTGAATGACCGCATAGAAGATTCGTTGAACTTTGAACTATGAACTTTAACCTGTAATTTTGCGACGCCAAAACTTCGCAGGTCGTCAGGTATTTTTGTGTGAGGTAATCATTCAAATCAACATTTAGAGATACAATTTTTACAGGTCAAAGTTCTTATATAGGCAGCAGCTTTTGTTGAAGTTTCTTTGGTTTTGTTCTATTTTTAAGATGGATACCATTTTAAAGACTGCGTCTGTCTTATTGTTCATGTTACCAGTCTGGACAGGTAATTTGTATATATTTTATGAAATATTTTATGTCTTCAATAATAAGACCGATTATTACAAAACAATGCTTTTTGCCTTTCAGTCCACCTTTCTTTTTGAAACTTAATTAGCATAATGATTTTTATAAATTACGCAACAACGAATTTAAGTTATTTGATGTTTGTGCGACTTTTACCCACAGGTGCAACCCAGCAGACAAGTTTTGCCTGCGAACATAAAACCCCGGTACAAGTTAATTGTCCAGAATATCACGTCATCAATGTAATAGATGCTTTTTATGGTCGTCTGGAAAAAGATAGGTATATGAAGCTAGCCTATAAACGGTTACAAAATGGAGTCTAATGCCGAAGCGCATAATAAAATGACGTCACAATTTTGGTAGCAGGGTCTAGTTTATAAATGCATCACGGAATTGTGGGCTTCTGCACTAAACCCTTAAAATGTGTATAATAATAATAATAATAATAAATATAAATGACAATGAATAAAATTGAGAAACTGAGTTGGTGTTCTTAACAATTTGTTCAGATGCGGTTGGGACAAAAATGATCATTGCAAAGCCGACAACTCCCTGTCAATCATCAAAGAAAACTGCCAAAATGAAAACTCTTGCGCTTTGGAAGCGAGTAACCGTGTCTTTGGTGACCCCTGTCGTGGCGTGGTTAAATACATTAAACTCGATTATGAATGCCTACCAGCAGGTTTCATCTTAAACTGATTTTTTCAGCAGATTTTCCGTTTAGTGTCGGTTTACAGTTTATGTTAAGTCAAAGCCTGATAAATTACGAATAGTAACGCAAGTAACATTCCAGCTGAAGTTTGATTTCTATTTAAAGAGACAGTGACGGGTGAAGAAACTCGAACCACCTTTGCATGTGAAAGGGAAACACCGGAACGTGTTCAGTGTCCAGATCACTACGTCATTGAAGTGATTGACGCGTTCTATGGTCGCCAGGAAAGGGACCGGTAAAATAGTCTGACTTATTCATGTATATCCTACTTTATTTTGCTTCCGGATAAGCCTAACTACCTAACCCCACATGTCATTTATATTTACAAGCAAAATTATTGGTATAATGGGTTTTATTCAGATGCGGTTGGAATACAAATGACCAATGCAGAGCGGAGAATTCTCTTTCAATCATCAAACAAAATTGCCAGTATGAAAACTCTTGCTTGTTGAAAGCTCACAACAGTGTATTTGGCGATCCCTGTCGGGGTGTGGTCAAATATATCAAGCTTGACTACCAATGCGTGCCTATAGGTAAGTGCTCATTGCTCACGTGCTTAGTGGGCCTACTTGTAACAAAATGAAAGAAAGCGTAAAAGCACGATTGAAAAAAACTTATTGTAATTTTAATTGAGCCGCCACAATTGCATGCAACGGAGGTTCCACAACGACTTTGAGTAATCCCAATGTTTGTGATTTAAATTTACATTTATCGACCAATGTGAAAACAAAAAACTTGGGCGAAGTGGAAACAATGGAGTTTCTCTTCTTCAGAGCAAGAGCGAGTGGCCATCGCCTGTGAACACAAAAATGACGTCACCGTGACGTGTCCTGACGGATACGTCATGTTGGTTTATGATGGTTTCTACGGAAGAGATGACTTAGCTACGTAAGATTGAAAGTTGAACTAGAAATTTTGAACTGAAAATGTATTGTGTCGAACTAACCCGAAGCGAAATTAAGCCTATGTTAAGTCTGGAGGTCAATTAGGCCTAACATACTATAGGCTACATTATGTAGGCTGACTTGTTTTAACCTTACAGATGCTTCCAATACGAACAAACAAACACCAACTGCATAGCAAGTGGTTCTGGTCGAAAATTATGGGAATTGTGCGATTTTAAACAAACTTGTGAGCTCCGAGCTCGTAATTCCGAGTTTGGTGATCCGTGTAAAGGAGTGCGCAAGTTCATCAAGATGTTCTACGGCTGCCTTCCCCACTACTATTGAGTTGGTATGATAATGTTTATCCTCGGACTGAGGAAAGTCTTTGCACGACTTAAACCGGGCGATGATTCCTCATCGTTCGAGTCCCAGTTACCGAGTTAGCCTTTAGTGCAAATTCCGATCGTCACATATTTTTTATTTTTTTTATAGCATTAACCGAGTTGCAGGAAGAATCAATTTCAATCGATTGGTGAAGATTATGTTTTAGATTTTAAGTTGTTAAAATAATGGTGATATTAGAATAAAAGTATCTGTAAGTTATATTTAAAACTGTCTTGCTCAAACATATCCTCGCTACACATTATGGGGTAGCCTGGTCAAATTTATAAGCTCAACAGGTGTCTTGAACAAAAGAAAAATTTTGAACCAAATTGACTAGGCTATTTGTGTTTGAGATAAATTCGTCGGTTAGAGCTGAGGTCGTTATCTAGATGACGTGTTTGCTCAGGTAGAAAAAATAAAACAACCAACGAAAATAACTCCGACACTTACCAAGCATTAATTATCCACAGCGCATCGCGGTACGGTTTTCTTCCAATAACTGGAAACGCATTATTGCCACGATAGCAAACGAATATGCGTTAGCAATTATTGTTTATAGGCGTAACTTACATGTTATACGCTTTGTCGGTATCTAGTTCGGCCTGCATTTGGACCACATTGATCCAAAGCAACCAATGATAGAGTCTACGCCAGGGGTGGACAAACGAACGTAAAAGGGAAGTTGGAAGAAGTGCTGCTGCTGATGCCGATCCCTCACTGCCGAATGCGCTAAGACCATAACTTAGTGAGCCGCGACTGAAAATTCCAATCTTTGTCACAGTCACATACAATGCAGAAGGTGCTAGATTTAGGTTTGATGGCTGACTAGTCACCGTTTACTTAAGTTGATTGACAACGGTATACAATAAGCAAATACTGCCATAACGTCACGCACAAGAACGTAAATTGTTCGATCAACGGTTCAGTTAATTAATACACAGTCAACGCGACTAAAGGAATTTTGGCATGAAGGCAATAAAATGAAGTAACAATTGCTGCAATAATGAGTGCAGACTAAAAGAGTTTCAACAAAATAAAATTACATATAAGCGCATTGTGCAGAACTTATCAAAGTTTCATATGAAACTTCAAGAGGGGGAAACACTGCAATGACAGAACATACGCGGGGAAACGTATCCGAGAAAAATAGCCGCTTTGCGAAGAAGACATTTGTAAGTCGTAACTGAAAACATACGTGAGGGGAAGAATTGGGGAAAATTTTTGGTGATCTACTAATACACGAAAATGTGTTGCAAGTAATCATTTTAATACTGGAATATTTTATCTTTGTGATAATAAACCATCGAGTCCGGGAAACCATTCTTTGCTAATGTCACAACTTTCATCCCGATTTCAAACACTAAATTATAGTTTTGCTCGTAATTAACAATATGGCTCGGACATTAGCGACTTAGTGGAGGCTGATGGCAAAACTGCCAGCCCTAGAAAGTATGCGACGCTTGCAAACCAAAACACAGCAGTGATGTCTAGTCCATGTTGGAGAGCTCGTTAAGATAGGCGGCCATCACTTTAATTCCATTCATGTAGTTGCATCTAATAAATCGAAAAATGTGACACGATAATATGGAAGTTATTTCAACGTAAGCACATACAGTTTGTTGTAACTATGCCTATGTTAGCATATCGCCCGTTCAATTCTTGCCAAACAAATCTCAACCAACTACTGAAAGGGAATTCAAATAAGTCAGGTTAAAATACGTTCAGATCATGAAAGTTGGTAGCCCAATTGTGATCTCAAAAGCTAAAACATCCTACGCGGAAATACACCGAATAATTGAAACCTAAATAAAAACCAAAACACTGGCACAGAAATTTGTTCTTCAGCATTCTAACAGTAATCAGAATTTAGTACACAGTTTGTATAAGTGGTAAGTATACATCATTTATGTATTGTAGTGCTCACCTGTTAAACTTCTCGTTCTGAGAATGTGCCCCGTCGTCTGAGGCACCCACCGGAAGTAGAAGCATGTTCTTTCCGGTGACTTCCTCAAATGTGAGGGCGACTGGTATGGTCGCTCCTTCACGGGTTAAATCCGGATCGGCATCGAACACTGCGAACAAATGAAAACTTAACAAGCTCCGATGAGCAGGGTCGGACAACGAGATGTGTTACAAGCAAAAAACAACCGGTCCGCAAGCTTTACTTTATATAAAGGCACTTATGTTTGTAGGTATGTATGGCAGCCGCAATGTAGGCATCTATGTTTTAGCTGATGTTATATTGTACGTTCAAGTTGAGTTTCCAAATGTTCTTGAGTGTAGTATGTACGGCAAACCAACGATTTGAGCAAAATCTTAAAGCGGATTATAACTTAGCTTATAAACAACAACATCATATAAACCCCGACCAGTTTTAATTGCTTTCTTTGCGCAGACGTAATGCGGATGATTGTAGTCGGAAAGCCACGGTTTCGCCTCTTCGTGGAGATGAATTTGGAGCCTATTGGGGCTTTCCCTCTCAGCAAAAACTTTCTCGATGTGTTCAGTGACCTGTGAGACATCCTGTTAATCGGGTGTCGGTAAATTTTGACGAAAAATGAACTTCTCCTTACAAGTTTCTGAATGACTTTAGGATCCTGGTTGGGAACGAGACGGACTGAAAACTTTCCAACCACTTTCCTTGGAATAACAGTTTTCGCACCGGCACCAGAAAAAGCACCTGAAGATATTTTAGAGTATTAACAGGGCTATGATAAGTCATACTGGGTTATGTTTATAAGTATTTCAAAAGTTGCCACAAAAACATCAAATTATAACATATTGAAGTTAGAAGTTGAAGAAATAATGTTTTCGGCATTGTGAACAGTCATGTTTCACAGGTAATAATACTTACAATCAAAGTATCACAAAATATTTCCACTCTAAAGTAGTTTTAAATGAAACAATTCATTTATTTTATCCATTAAATGCGACCACTAAGGGGCTATATTAACATCACCTTCGATTCCGTGAAGCGAAAGAGTTGGATTTCTCCATCTCTGCATCAGGACTTCCTCTTTCTTATCATAGAGCAATTTCTCGACTCCAACATCATCGCGATAATCATCAAGATCAAAATCAATCTGACGGTAAAGATTGAGCTCATCTTCTGTCACCTGCCAAAAAAAGTTTAAGATTTTTCTCCCAAAGTAAGTGTGTGAGGGAGTAAATAGGTGACTAGTTTTTATTTAGCTAGAGTGGCAGTTTTTCATTTACTGGTAATTCAAAATTTTCCAATAACCGTATGAAAAAAGATAAAATTGAGACATCTAGAGGTTCACATACTTACCGGTGCAACTGAATCATAGATGCCCGGTATAAGTATTTTTCCTTTGCTGTCCACAAGCGATGACATAATCGTGATTAGGTCACCCATAGCTTCATGGACGCTCCCTCCGAAGACCTGGAAAATAAATGTTTAACATAAAAAAACTTTTTTACGAAAGCAGATTTTCATAATCAACTTTAACGCTACAATTTAGTTTACAAAAAAGCAGGCATCAGCGTTACAAGTTTTAACCAACGCATTCAATTCCAAACAAGCTTCAGGCAAGAAACAATTGTCAAAGTTTTTAGTACTTTAATAGAAAATGTAACAAATAGCATGAAATTATAGAATGAAAATTACCCCCGAGTGAAGATCCTTGGTGGAACACTGGACTTCACAGAAGAAATAGCAAATTCCTCGCAGACCATAGGTGATGCAAGGTTTCTTCTTACCCAGCCAGTAATTGTCCGATATACAGAGGTAATCGACGTTGCCAAAAAAACTCTCTTTTCTTGACAAAAAGGTTGTAAAATTAAAGAAACATAAAAATGAGAAATAAAAATGAGTTGTGATACTGGAATGATGAACAATTACTAAAAATTATCAGAGTTTGCATTTGAAGTTTTTGAGCAAATATTTCACAGAAGTTTACTAGTTTAAACTCCTTCGAAAAGTACAACTGTGAGAAAAAAGATGTTTAAAACAACCTTTCAACTATTAATTCATCAAGTCCTAGGGAGCCAGATTCTTCCATTCCCTCAAAGCAAAACTTCAAATTAACTGGGACTTCTATGCCCAGCTTCTGATACGCTTCAATGCAATTCAACCAGCACAAAACAGGTCCCTTGTCATCTGTGGAACCCCGGCCGTAGAATTTCCCATCAATCTAGAATTAAATTTTTAAGGATAAATTGTATTTCTTTTCTAGCACCCAGAGGAAGAATATAGTAATGTTTAGAAATCCCTGTTCTTGGAGAGGGGTTTCTTCAGGAACAGGAACAGTTCTTAATATTAAACCTAACCTCAGTGAGTACAAATGGTTCTGTGTCCCACCCATCCTCCAACTTTGCAGGTTGAACATCCAGATGGCCGTAGACACAGAGTGTCTTCTTCTTCAGATCAGTTCCCAAAGTTGCAAGAAGGATCGGAGGAAGGGGAATTACCTGACCATCTGACAGCGTCTGCCTTCCTATACATTTAAATGTTTTACGTTGCATTTTATGAAGCTAAACCATTGACTAAGATTTATTTGTCAGCACATATAACTATTTAAATTTTTTATGACGGCACTGGTATTAATCAATACTTCTACCCGAAAGTAAGAGTTTACTATATCAAATTCGTAAAATGACGGTGTCAAAAGATTTTGAGCGACAGAGTTATTTACTCTTAAGTAGATATTGTGATAAGATATTAAAATAACCATTCTAGGAATGGGGTGAGTGGAAATTAAGCAAATGTGTCGACTGTCGAGATAAAAATACTTTACGGTACAAAATGATTCCAAAAGTTATATGAAAGCTATGATACCTATGTCAGCCAACTCAGTCGCAAAGCCAAGTTTTTTCAGCTCATTATCAGTGTGTTCCATCATTCGAACAACCTCTGGGCGTTTTTCTGGCGCAGCCGACACACTCTGTATCTTTACAGCTTCTGCAAGTCTTTGGACATAGAGATCTTCATGATTATCGACATATTCAAACACCTTCTTCAACTGTGACATTCTAGCATGCAGTTTAATGGTCTCTGGCTGGAATAAACAGCTTAAACTTGACTGCCTGGTTCAGGATTAGAAAAGTTACGTAATTTAAGTTTGTTAGTTTTGATGAATCAAGCTAAGGCAATTTTTAAATAAAATCATAAGAGCTTTCAGCTATAATAAAAAACCTAGCAGGATGTCCAAGACTCATCAATATGCTCAAGCTTTTCAGTGCACGCTGTCATGCCAAAAGTTTTGTGTTTGCAAACACAATTACTCACTGAAAATTGCTTTTTCTATTGAAGGATATTAACAGAATGGACGCACCTTCAATAACCCCTAGGCTATTTTTCTTTGGCGAAGGAAGAGCAACTTATAGTTCTAACCATTTCTTTACTCGCTCTTAGCTTAAAGAAACAAGATATTATATTCCAATTTTCCATTTAATAGACAAGACATGAAAGATAAAAAATCAATAACACATTTTTTATACCTTTCGCCAGGTTGCAAAGGACATTACAGCTACAGCACCTGACAGCCTGAGGGACTCTGACCTCAGTGGGTCAGGTGTCAAACCAGGTTGGCATTTTTTCTAGCCAGGCGATTTAGCAACTGCTGCGTTGAGCTGGTAGGTAAGCTACAGTGCTTCATACAACAACTGTAATTGGAAGTTGCCAGCAAACTAACACGATCAAGGAAATGTTCTTGATTAGGATTAGGATTAGAACGAGATTATATAATGAGCTAACTTGGTACCTTTAATGAAACGGTTACTATCCTTCTTGATTCAATGAACATGGATGAAGCAAACGGTATATCGTACTTTCGCTATTTGCCATTGCATTTACCTTCAGACCTTCTCTGCAAACTTGGTCTAACTTCCTCAAACCAATTTTTCTGCCAGGTTCAGCAGTTTCATAATTTATCAAATTTCGTAATGTTCACATAGGGAAAGCACCTAAAAAACACCACCTTTTGTGGTTCATTAACTTATAAAATAAATAAAGATTTAAAAACATATCAAACTAATTAATAGGAAAAACAATAGAACAAAAGCACGCCTTTTAAAACAAAAAATTTCCTATTAAAAACTATACAGTGAAAACTAAATCAGAATTTTGATTTAAAGTTTTTGAAGCTTCCATCCATTTATTGCTAACGAGAAAGTATTTTCAGTTCTATATATAGTTCCAACATCAGCAACAGTACAACATTAACTTTTATTCCTCAAAGAAATAACGATAAAAGTTCTTGAAAATAAACCAATCAAACAATTTTTGTAGAAAAACCATTACCATGTCTTCATTTTCTGAACAGATTTTTATTGTATAAGTTGGACTAATTTTTTCTGCAAAACGTTCCTTCCAAAAAGTTTAAAAGATTGTGGTTATTTTTCAGTTGATTTCTATATCTTTTAAACTCTTTAGCTTAACTTTAGATAACCTAAGTTTGTGTATTTTTGGTTTATTATAAAGGTAGGCCCAATTCAATTTTTTTGTCTGCCGTCCTTTGTTCGCTAGAAGCTGTTTGCTAACTTGTGACGTTTAGGTCAGTTTGAGTTACCTGCTGGGAACAGTTCCTGTTTCTATACTTATACTTTATCTGTGTCTGACCAGATACTATGTTTGACAAGTTCGACAACTAACCGCCCATGTCGTAATATTTTTAGCTCACGAACCTTGTTTGAATGACTCAGTTTTTGTTCAATGCTCGGCAGCGTTTGTTTAGTCTTTTGTGCTTGGTGAACAGTTTCAAAATGGTGAAATGGGCATAGGCTACATTAACAAAAATCAAAAATTCCGACACAACACAAATTATGTTAATGAAGGGATTGTTGGTTTACAAGCAAGAACAATTAGTATTAAACCATATTGGAAAGTGGTCTAATACTAATTGGTACCTGCACATAGGGGAGAGCGCGACAAACTTTTGTTCTTCACTCCAATTAATCTATAATAAATAAAAGCTGCCACTATTTCACCGGAAAAATCGTTGTTTTGAAGATATTTTTCTCAGTTTGCTGTTTGTCTAACTTAAATGTTACAACACGGTAACTGGAACCTAACCTACACCTATACCGTACTCCACTAAAACCATGAATAGCTGAAATCTACGTTTTGCATTGTTTTGCAACCCATTCTCTGGGCATAATGCAGAAGTGTACAACCAGATGACATTACAATTTGAGTAGCTGGCGTCTCGTATAAAAAGGCATCCTGCGATTTTGCACTTCCGTACTAAACCCCACTCCCTTAGCCTATAACCGCTTATCCTTAACAACAGGCTGCATGACCAACATACGGTGAAACAGTCACTTCGATAAAAAAAAGCTGGTTACCTGTAGTTGTTTGAATGCCAATTTACCAGATTAGTGCATTCCGTCCGGATTGGAATGTTTACTGTTTTGGGTGAGAATTCCCTCGCGCAACAAAATGAAACATTTACGGTAGTCATTACACTGGTCTACACTAAATTTCTGGTTTTGACTTTGAAAATTGATTTAGAGTAATTTGGGGTTGCTAATTTCAAATCTGTAATTATATATTTCTTGTCTAACACGTCAGGATTTTGAGATAGGTAACATCCTTTAGAAAGAAAAATTAAACTTTTTGGTTCAAAAATGTAAACACATTCTAAATTCTACTAGACAAATACCTATAGTTGATAACAGATCTGTAAGTTGATGAGCAGATAGGTCTATTCACAAATATAGTTTATGTATGTAAGTTAAAATAAAATACGGAAACACAAAATCAGTTACAAAAATTCAATGACCAAAGAATTTTCTTTTCAAAATTTTTCTTTTGAAACATCTCTTTTTGAACTCCAGCAATATTCTGTCATCATGTGATAGTCCCATCGCCCTTGGTAGCGCTCTTCCATTGTTTTAATGTCCTAGTGAAAACTGCTCCTCAGTGACGCTGCCAAGGTTTTCGAGAAATTTATCGGCTTGGCTTTTCAATTTAAAATTAAACCTTAATGCTCATACTGCGACTCGAGCCTCAAAGCTGGAGAGCAATTCTTGCAACAGATCTTTGTAATTGTCCGCTTTCTTAATTTTAAGAAAGTTGTTTATAACTTCCACCAAAGCTTTCCAAGCTCTAGCTCTAGCTTTGAAGAAATAGATGACACAAAATTTGAGTCTTTTAGTAATTGTTGAATTTGAGGCCCATTGAATATTCTAGCTTTTAGTTTTTCTTCAGTTAACCCAGGAAACACCAAGCAGATATATTTGAAGCACTCTCAATGAAATTTGAGTTAGAGAGAAATTTGAGTTTTGCTTTAACATATAAGTTGAGAGCAGCAAGCAAAACAAGCAAAGTACAATGGACCCACATTAGCTATGAGCATGGGCTCAGAAATTTATAATAAACAAGCCCGGTAACCATAAACGGTGTATAATAAATAAACAAAGAATTTTCTAGTCAAAACAGCCATCACGTATTACGCCAAAAGTTGTTTAGCAGTAAGCTACACTAAATTGGATTATTTATTCACCTCAAAGCATTACAAAGTGATCAAACGTCCGAAAGAGTTTTGGAATTCAACTCATCTCTGATTTCAGCATAACTTGTTTGTTTTATAATGTTAAATGCATCTGTGTATAGATTTAGATTGTATATAATTGATCATTTAGCGTTCCATCTGTTAACATTATTTAGTCTATTTAGCTTTCTATGCAGTGTATTGCTGTCTTGTAAAGCTTAAAGTTGGGAATTTCATTTAACTTCATTTCGTTAAACGTTTCATTTTGCATTTTGAAGATATTGACATTAGTAGAGGAAAGTGGGTGTTGGCTACTTTGCTCCATAACATGTGTTGATGACCAAATATATTTCATCTCAGTTACAAGATGGAAATGGTATCATCAAAGCGTGGTAAAGAGAAAGTTATTGTGGACGGATACTGCTACGTCTTCGACAAGGAAAGTGCCAGCAAATCAAAAAAGTTCTGGCGTTGCGAGGAGCGTGGTAAGTGCAAAGCAAGGTTGCACACCCGAAATGGCGACTATGAAAGGGTAGGCGTGCATAACCACGGCCCAACCCACCATAAAAAGGAACCCACTCGATCATCATCGAGCTCTGAAGATTCTCCAGACAGCACTCTACCCGATTCTGCTCAAAGCGAAAAACCACATTGCTCAGGCAGCCCCTGTCAACCTAGCTCACCGGGCAAGACAACTGTTAAAACAAATTCTAATGAGATTTCTAGCTCATCGCAGAAGGAAGTGCCTACTTTTTCCAGCAAACATTCGCAATCTTCAACACTGCAACCTCAAAAAAGAACAAGTGAAATATTACTCAACCAACATGAGGCTGCAAATAACGCCGAACCTCAAGCAAGCCAATCATTGGAAAATCAACCCATTGAAGTGCGCCGAATGTCGCCAAGTTACCATTTGCACGGCCTGCAAGGGAGACAGCAAACTCCTGTTTATCGGCCCTGCATCAGCAATACAACCAGTACAAGCTACGCCACTCTGGCGACTGTTCCAACTGAGCAGTGCCAGCCACCACAAGCCAAGAAACCCTGTACTAGCATCAGTAATGTTGAAAGTTTAGTCAAAAGCCAGGTTAGATACATTCAACGACAGGACTTAGTTCCAAGTCAATCTCCTATTTCGAGTCCAAAAATAGAAGTTCAGGCCGCTAATTCTTCACAAGTTGCTATCATTGCCAGCAGTAGAACCAATCCCAGTCCGGAGTCAACCACTTGTTCTTCTTCCGATAATAACCAAATAACTCCACAGAAAGCAAATGCGTTGAAAATTTGTGGACAACAGATGCTAATAAGAAAGGAGGTCATTCAATTTTTGCGAAAAATAGGATTTTCCATACAAAAACTTCTTGGTGTAGCTGTAATACAACAAATGGAATGCGATATTGCCTGCAAAACCCGACAAGCAGTGCTTGAGCTGTTCCAGTTACTCAAGCAGCAGCAAAATCAAAATCTTTACAGCAACGTTGAACTGTACGAGAAAGAAGAGATTGAAATTAAACTGGACATGGTTCCGCTCACGCTGATGAACCAAGTCATTCTCGCCTACCTTGAATCAAAGCACGGCAGAGTACTGACCATGAAATTTGTTAAAGACGAAGATGGACTGTTAACAGGCACTCGTATCGTCGTAATGATGAGGCGTGATTTAGACGTAAGACCAATATCAGCAAGGATTGATTTGAACGGGCAATTGTTAGAAGTAAGTTACGAAGGTCAACCTGCCGTATTGCCGGTGCCCAACATCGCTGCCATCGGATCGACAAATGTTAGTTCTAATGGAGTGCAGAGAACACCGGAAAGACAACTCATTCACATAAATAATAGGGATGTTTTAAATCACGGTTTTATTCAAGGTAGACCAATGTCCACTACACAGCAGCTGTCCCCACAGCTACTTCAAGGTCGTCTGCTTTCCGATCCAACCAATACACAACTGAGAGTAGCGTCAAACCATCCCCAGTCCCCCACTATAAATCAACAGCTGTCTCTGCAACAACACCAACAGCTGACAGCAACCTTACAGAAAAGCATTCAAAACTACCAGGGTATGGTATATTTGCGGCAATTATTTTTTAATGTATATATTTACTAAAAGCTATTACTTGTGTTAAGTGCTGTTCGACTGATTAGTTTCGGTGATAGAGCCGGTAATTTGTGGTTGTTACTTGTTGCTGTTGGTTCGAACATAATTTTAAGAAACGGTTTCACCCAACATTCTCAGTCTGGGAGTACACAATACAATAATTGTTAAACAAAATACGTAATGTAGGACCATCTTCAAGTCAAGCACTCTCGATTAGCCCTGGACGTGATCAATTAAACGAAAGGAATTCTTTTGTCAGGTAAACAATGTTTTTTCAAACTAATCGCAAAATTACAGTACTTGGCTAAGCAGTGCAAATATGGTGTCTATGTATTTGTACTTTGATGTAAACACCCAAATTAATCTTCGACCATCAGTTCACAAGATTCTCGTACATTTAGACAAACTCAACCAACCTCGCAGAAGGAAGTGACAAGTTACATGCAGGCAAATAGGGTAAGTTCTGTTGGGTTTTAGTTTAACAGCACAGTTTGAATTGTGATAACGATGAACATGAAGGTGCTGTGTGGTGTTGTAAGTGATTTGACGTAGGGTTCTTCCCAGAAGGATGCTGACTTTGACGATTCTAAACCATTAATGGCTTTATGAACTTTTTGTTCATTACGTTTATTTCTGTAGGATTACTTTGTTTTATTTATTACTGTCAATACCATTGAGTGTCTTTTTACAATTGTTGAAACTGCATCACATGCGTTTTTCTATGCTAGAATTTCCCCACCATGCAGGGGTGTGTACACTACTGCAGATAGCAGAAGAAAATTATTCTTTTTTATATGGGATATTTTTGAGTGTTTGGGACTGGGTTAGTTTTGGGTAGACTGGTTGGTCAATTCATTGGTGTCTGGAATCAAAAGAGTTTTCATGGATTTTGATTCGTTGAAACTATTGTTTTGTTAATAAGTGCGTAGGTGTGCAGTCCAGCTGGTATTATTATATCACTATATAACATGATATAAATCAGTTCAGTGGAATTGTCATATTGTTCCCAAAGTATTATTGCATGGTTTGTATTATATTAATAATGGGCTTGATGTAGAATTGGATTGATACCATGGCTCGTTTAAGAATATATTGAAATACTCTTAAAGTGCTCATACATTGTTTACATATTTGTAGGTTCATCATCAAGAAGGCAACGACAAAGACTCCAATCACCTGCTAAGTAGATTGGCATGTAAGCGCAGTGTTTGCTGCTTAAATACTTACGATTAACTTTGTGAAGTCTTTTTATGTTAAGGCGTGATGGGCTTCAATTATCATGCATTTAATATCTCACCATGTGTTTTAACACCAAGCAGACCTATAGATGTTTTTAACAAGCCAGCAAGTGGGATTAAATGTAATTGTAAGTTTAACATTGATAGTGTTTAATGATGTTTGTTTTGTTTTAAAGATTTTAAGAAAAACTATTCATCAATTAAGCACTTTACCAAGCAGTTGGAACTACTGTCAAGGAAAGAATGCAAAGGTTTGCTGTTTGTCATTCTAAAACTATTTGTAATTTAGAGATTGTTTTTTGACCCATTTTAGAATGTATTTCTTATTTTCATGTATGGTTGTCTGTAGACAATTAATCGACAACAGTAGTTCTGGCAATCACGTCTTTCAGCTTATTCTAGCTGTCCACAGTAAGGAAGCATATTGTTGAATAAATTTAATTGTACTAGGCAGATTGTGAATATTTTGTCGACAGATCTTATAATTGATTGTGGAATATTTTGATTCCTTTTCATGCATGAGTTTTAATCTTTCTCGTAGAGAGATTTTAACGGAATATTTTGAAGGTGATGACGCTCGAGACCTGGTGATGTTATATGAACAACTTCAAAAAACGAACGACGAGCATTTGACAAGAAATGCAGCGTTGCTATTCCCCACTGTCATCGACATGTCTGGTATAGCGCTGGACGTGGAGAAAGTGAATTCTTTCTGTTACGTGTTGTCGAAAGTTGACAAATATGTTCAACGACTTAACCTTGCTCATGGCAACGTAACTCGCGATGGATCCAGCCAACTTTTTTCGGCCGTGAAGAAAATGCCGGGAAAGGTATGCCCACTTCTGACATCAGCCTGTTTTGGTATAATTTAGGCTCGGTTCTACTGTTGAATCTTGACTCACCCCGATCATCATTTTGGTTTGTGCAACAGCTTTATCAGACCCAGACTTTTTGCTATCATTCTACAGTAAATGCAATCAGGTTCATGTAAAATGACTAGTATGATTTTTGGACTATGACTTATTGCGGTCCCAAAATGTCAGCCTGCTCCGTCTCGTAAGCTCAATCATATGAGTTTGAAAAACATGTTAAGTATAACAGTTTTTGTAGTTAGTACCAGAAGTAGTTTGCTTAACTCACTTTCGGAGTGGTCGAGCCTATGTTTAAGTTGTCTAACTCGGCTCTGAGTGATTTCTCGATATTGCGACCATCACTGTTTGTTGGTTCAGTTTTGGATATGGCTTACCAGGGTCCCACTGTTGAACGTACTCTCTTATTTCTTGTTGGTTTCAGTTTGATTTAAGCAAAATTCTGGCGCAAACTATTCGAACTTTCATTTTTAAATCAATAGCATTGGTTTGCTGCTAACTTTTTACATCAATGTTTTAACCAGTGTTGTGACTTTTCAAACATAACTCTAATTATTCACAATTCGATTCATTGCAACACTGATAATAAAACCTACATGTCTTGCTTTAGATAGGAGAGTTGGTCGTCCCAAGCAATGCAAGGTTTGACCTAAGCAGAGAGGTTTTCCAAAAAGTGGACAAGAAGCTGGTCTTGTTTCGGTCCCTTGCTGATGGTGTTATTCAGCATCACGCAACAGAAAGCATCCAACAAACGCTTGACCAGCTGGATAGCTCGGTATCAGCTGACAGCTAGTTGTGTTTGTCTGAAAATAAACGTATGAATTTACTTTTTCATGGAATTTTTATTTTTTAGAATTTAGAAGTCCATGTTGGTGACGTCATACTCCGCTCTCGAAAGTGACATCTTCAAACACTTAAATTTGTACTGTTTTATTTTTTTTAATGTTCCAGTTGAAATGAATGATATGCTCTTGTTTTATATTGACGTTAATTGGTAGCGTGCAAAGGTTTAAGAACTATCGTTGTTTATGATGGTGAGGAAGTCTTTCCACGTGAAGAAATGAGCGCAGGATAAATGGACTGTGCATGAAATTTTATTGTGTTTTGTTGAAGTCTCTGTCATTTTACGATTTTCTTAATCACGCATAATACAGCACCAGTAATTGTAAATTATATTGGAAAGAGGAAATAGGTTTTAACTAATCGCAGGAGATAAAAAAGTTTGTGGTCGAATCAGAAGCCAGTGCGCTTGCAGTGTAAGTCGAGGCTTGGAGTTTTTAGTCTTCAATTCCCCAAGTTTATTGAAATTATGTCAAGCCTAATTTATAACACAGCAGAATTATCAGTTTGCCATTGTCAATATAGTCGTATAGTGGTAACTGCAAGCGCTCAAAACTGTCATCTATCACTTGGTATGTGATGACTGATGATGCAAAAAATTCATTTATCAAAAACTTTGCTGAAAAAATGAACAAGTGAAGTAATTTGACCCCGAACGTAAAAGAATCACCGTTAAGTTCGATACCATACCTAAATGTGTTGAAAAGGATAGTCCTTAAAAAAAGAATGTTTATTCAAAATTGGCTTTAAGTACCCCACTATTTCCTTAAAATCCAGACTGTATTGGGCTAGAGCAAGTCAAGCGAATCGTTCCGGGTTGCAATCAAGAAATTGACGCATGCCGTGAACATGAAGTTACTGAAGAAATTACTTTGCAACGTGAATAAAGTTTGGTGAGTTGTTTATATTTCTGTGTGATTTTATTGTAGAGTTTCTGATACTAAGTACTCGGGTTTAATTGCGGTATGGATAACGAGACTCAAGAAAAGAAGAAAAAGCATGAAACCGAAAGCGCTGCTGATTTGGAAAGAGTCACTGGTAAGTTCTGTTTATTCCTGTATTCGTATGCCTAGCGACATAGCCTATAAAAAAAACTGAAGAAATTCACACCATGAGAAATTAAGAACCGAAGTCTATCGCACGCATGCACGAAAATTCAATTTTTTCCTGTCGCCAGCTAATATCCTGCTACCCCTGTCCGCATTTTTTCGCCTTTTTGGAACAATATAGGCCTATTTGTGGCTTACGAAATAACTGTTTTTGAATGTGGCCACCAGGCACCAGCCCAACGTTTGCAGGAATGCATTGTTAGTCTATTTCACGTATAGGATTGGCTGGTTAGACAATATGTGGGTCAGAAAATATGCTTTGCACAACAAGAATTATAGGCCTAAGTGTTTTAAAAAAGAAGTAGGCGGATTCGGTCGACATCTTTACTTTTGCACTTCGAGATCGAGTATTTAGGAATTCCCAATTATTATGTCATAATTTCTACCGTATTGTCTCATAACTCCTTCCCGTTCAGGCCTTCATGTTTGAGTGCAAAAGTGTAAGTTTCCTAATTGTTACCACCACAAGCAGAATTTATTGTGAACTGACTGTACTTTTGTGTATTTCAGTGTGGCTTGTCAATCATTTGCCTAATTTGTCACTTTTGTCGTTAGATTATGCCGAGGAAAAGGAAATCAATGTGACAGATTTTGGAACAGTCCTCGCCAACTTGGGGCAAAAATCAAACAAGGCAAAAGAAAAAGAGCGAGAACTGTCACAAGTGAAAATTCTTAAAGAAGATGTTGAATTAATTATGACCGAAATGGAAGTCACAAAGGACAAAGCTGAGCGTGTGCTTCGTGAAAACAAAGGAAATGTGGTGGAGGCTTTAACGGTTCTTGTGAACTCTTGAGACACGCAAGAGTCTTTGGTGCTTAGGATGACTGTTTTCAAATTTTCTTGTCTTACTCCACACACGAGTCTTTCGTAGATGCTCTCATACCCAACAAATTTGCGAAACAATCTACTCAATTTTGTTTACTGCTATTTCCAATTGTTTTGGTCCATCATGTCTTTGTATCTTAGTACATCTAAGTTTGTTCTAATTTAGATTTAATTAAATGATGACTCATTTCTTTAACGTTGCTTCTCTGACAACAGATTTTTAGAGTTATCTTTGATTTTTTCAGAACTTCATGTGTTGACAATGTGACTCGTAAATTGTTTAGAACTTAAATAAAAATGCTTAATATTTTGATGGTATTGGAAATATTCTACAATGGAAAAATAAGGGTTTGCAGAAAGTTAAAGGCAACAATTTTCGAGGCGTTTCACCCTTGTTTTAATAGTTTTCTAAATCTTGCAGCTTGCGTGAACTGTTCGAGTTATATTTGATGTTGATGTTTGTTCATTTTTTTAGTGTCTTCACCTATCTCGCTGGTGTGATCTGGTTTATTTTGTTGAGTCACCCGCAATTTCATGCTCGCTGTTACTTCTCGGAGAATGCTCTTTCACCAGGCTTGGTCCACTCGCAGTTTGCATCTAGCAACAATGAAATTGCCAGGTTCAATCGATACTTCACTGGAGATACAGAGTACTGTGCTTTGAACTTATACCATAAAGTGTATTTACAAACTGATAATAATTCTTGTAACTTTATTGTACCATTAAAAATATTATGTCTCAATATGTAAAAGAGTAAACACTGGTTGAAGAATCCTGCTTGCAAAGTCCATTCAAGTATTTGTAGCCAGATCATTAATTTATGTCTAATGCTGAAACGTAACAGTTTCTTGTGAGAAATTTTATGTATATGTTCACAAAATTTGTTTGCTCACAATTGTTATCGTTGATTAGAAAAACCCAGCAAACAATGATATCACTGCTGCAAAGCATTGGCCTCGAAGTGCATCAACAGAAGTTTGCTTTTCGTGAAGATTTTATCAACCAACCAGAGGTAAGGTACAACTGAATTTATTCTGAGCGAAACGAGAAATTGAACTCTTAAGTTATTCCAATATGACAATTAAATTGGTTTGAAACGTTAGTTTTTTTTTCCAGGAATTCCAGTTGAAGAATGGGACAAATATTTATGGATTTATGCGAGCTCCACGAAGTGCCGGTACTGAGTCTGTCGTCATCAACATTCCTTTGTTTCACAGCCAACCAAATTATGCAGTTGGTATAGCGCTGGCTCTTGCTAAACAAATGAGAGGTAACGTCTAGTTAAAGTCTGGCATTTGTCGTAATTTAACTGTAGATAATGCTTGCTTTTCAATCAAAATCAACACTAAAGTATTAATTTGTGACATCTCTGTGTTCCAGGTGAGATGCATTGGGCCAAAGATATTGTATTTTTGTTCACGGAACACGGCTCGTACGGTGCTCAGGCCTGGTTAGATGCTTACCATGGCACACCCTCTTTCCATATTGCTGCCGATCCATTGACATCTCATGCTGGCTCCATCCAAGCTGCGATTGTCATGGAAATGAAAGTAAACATTTAACGTCTTTGATGAAAACTATGCTAGCAAAAAGAGTATTGTCAAATGAAGAGTTTCATTTCTAAACCAGATTTTTCCAATTTTTTTCCAGGATAAGTCTTTCACTTACATTAATTTGAAGTTAGAGGGGTATAATGGCCAGTTGCCAAATATGGATCTTTCTAATCTCGCCGTGAGACTTTTTAAACTCCATGAGATTCTTGCATCTGTCAATTACCAGGTTTGCTCGCTTATATATCCTTAACTATTACTTCTGCAAAATAGTCACAAAGTTTGTTGGATTATTGAAATAAATCTTAGAGCAGTTAGAAAGAATTTTAGTTCTTTTCCAGTCGTTACCAAGGACAGTTTTGCTGCAGATAGTCTGGAGGATAAGAGTAAAGAAAAACGCTGCTAAGCCTTAAAACAATATATAGCTATGCAATTGCTATGGCATCACCACTAGACAGGAGCGAGTGTTGGTAATGCCTTGCCCAAGGACATTCCAACAGTAGCACCACTGGGCATTATTCCCACCCAACGTCCATATCACTTTGCTACTGAACTGACAAGATTGATTAATGAAAATTTTTACACTGATGAAACCATTACAGTAAAGTTTACGCCTAGTTTATTTTCAGTTTCACCCGTATGATCCAAGCACAATGGATGGCTTTAAAAGTTTTCTCAAAACTACGCTTAAAATGATGAAGCAACTGTCCACAGGCATGTCCAGTGGAAACCACGGTGACTTTCTTCGCTACAACATAGAAGCCATCACCCTTGAAGGAATCCGCTCCAAACAACATCCCAATAGGGATCTACTCGCACTGCACAGGTATTGGCCTTTAGTTGGTTCCCGATTTGCTGTAACAATACAGTCTCGTAAACTAACATTATTTTGCAATTTTGTAAAGTTACCTTCATTGCCTCTGGTTATTTTTTGTTTATTTCCTTGTGATTTATTGTGTACTCACTGTACTGGTTATGTCATTTTTCTGTCGGACAAGCATGATTTTTGTTGAGGTATTTTTGAATTTATACAGTACCTAAATTTTCTCATTTTTAGAAATATTTGTTAATAATGCAATTCCTTTAAAAGTTTTTGATTAAACCTAATAAGCTTTCGATTTCAAAAATTTTTCTGTGCAGAATTTTAGAAGGAATTTGTCGAAGTTTGAACAATCTGTTGGAACGTTTTCACCAATCTTTCTTCTTCTACTTACTCCCTTCCACTGAACGTTACATCTCAATAGGAATGTATATGCCATGTCTAGGCCTCGTTCTACTTGCACCCTTGCTCAAAATATCCTTTTATCCAGTGTATAACATTTAACCAATGAAGCTCTGTGCTATGTGTTGGGTCTTATTCTGTTGCATGTTTTTCCTTAACACTGTGTTACGCTCTTTCCATGCTGGTAAGATCTGAAATAACCGATAGTGATGTAACAGAGGAACAATCTGATGACCAGAAAGAAAATATTGACGATATTCTGCAAGATGTGGGCTCGAAATATTTTGAAGAAACTGTGGTAAAGATCATTTTTTGACATCGACTTTATTTAAACTTAGATGTTAGCGGCAGTTGCTTTGTGATGTATTACTTTGCCGCTAAGAAATTCCTGCCTGGTAGTTCATTTTCAATTTCTGCTGGAAGATTGATGTTAGTTAATGACGAGCATTCATTTATTTCAACCTTTTTCAGCAAACACCAACAACTCAATGGAACTCAGTCGTACAAATGATGATTCTTTGTCACGTGGCTGGCTATTTGCTGTTCCGATCGCCTTCCTTCACTCCTGTGTGGTCGAGTATGTTTTCTTTGACTTTCACCACAAGTTTCATTTTTCTCCTGGTCACTGTGCATCTGGCTGCTCTTGTTTTCATGGAGCTTCACTCCCAGCACTTTTTCAGGTGAGCGCGATTAGCTTCAATACGATTGTAAATTTTTCCTTTTTGGAAAAAGAGGTCCTTTTCTATGAGTTAGTTTTATCATTTTTTGTATGTAGCTTGTTGTAACGTGTCCAAAAATGGATATGTAATCTGTTGCCCATGTTTTTGTTGATGGTGGAGGGCGCCAAACAGTGAGACAGCCTAAAGTTTTTCATGTGTTATTGTATTGATTTTATGTAGTAAAATTATCAATATTTGTCCAATCATTTGAAAAAAAAGCATGCATGGAGATCTCTAAAACCTTGCACAAGGAGTAGGCATCTCTTAAGCTATAACTTTATAAGTTACTGACAAAATCTCAAACTCCTACAATGACATCTTAAAATCAAGACAAAGTTTTTCGTCTAAAATTACTCATTTTGCTAATTTTCGTGCCAAGTTTTTGCCTTAGTTTGCATGCTATTTTGCTCTTTTAAACACACCATCTGCTAAGGATTCTCCTAGCTGTTATGCAATAGTCTTATTTTCCTATAATTCCATAGATATCATAGCTTAGGGTGTTTGAATCCGTGTTTGTGCAAAGTTTCGAAATGTCGACTTCATTCTGAAGTCCTTTGCAGAAGCAACCAAGAATTTCTTCCATGAAATCCACTTTTTCATCACATTTTTCAGTTTTACGCAAGAAGGTGCCAAAAACTTCAGAGTCGCAAGCTTGCTGCATGCCGCTATTGCCGTCGGTGTCATATCAATCATGAATTTCTCACTTGGTTTTATTGTTTCACTTTTCTTGGTACCGGTCGTAACATTCATTCAGACTCGTGAAGGATGGTAAGTTAGTATCTTTAGTTTAAACCTTATCTCTTGATTTTTTCCTGTGTTAATAAAATTAATATCAGTTAATATATAACAAATAGCTTAGTTAATTATTATTTACCATGTTAACTACTTACAATTTGGTAGAACTATTTCAATCAGTTTCAATTTAATTGTTTTCCAATGATCAAACTATTGTTGTGTTTCTAGGCTCAAATATTTGCAAAAACTCTCGCTGATTATAATTTCCCTCCCGCTCATCCATTTTTACACCCACCATGCTTACGAAGTAGTGCAAATATACAACTTTCACCTGACCAACCGATCTTGGCTTTTCCCCGCCGCATCTCTTGTATATTTTCCGATGTGGTTGCAGTTGTGGGGAATCACCTGCTGTTCAAAACATGTTGAAATTGCGAATTAAAGCTACTGATTACTGACATGTCTTGTAGCAGAAAGAATGTTAGTTTTTCCAATGACGCCGAGAAGAGAACGTCACAATTGTCATTATTTTATTTCCCTTTTTGATGAAATCAAAGAGAATCGTAATTCATGTTCTTTCATGCATGAAAGTGTTGGCTAAGTGTGGGTATAAAAGCTCTCCGGATCAGGATCAGAACAACATATAAAATCTATATATATAGGCCAGGGATGCAGGACAGCGGTAAGCAAATTAAGAGGTCCAGGTCATGTTTGGAAGTATACTCACTCCGGCTTCTCAAAACTCTTTCTGCTGCTTACCAAAGAAATTGAATTATAGTTGAATAGTTTCTACGAAGCAAGTTTCACCTGTTGCTTTCCACACAGGTTGACACGTGACTGAGTTTGCGTTTTCATGTTCGAAATAGAGAGAGACGGTTCTTGCCGACACAGGGTATTAAAACGTAAAAAAGTCTTAGATAAACGAAAATGAATGCGGCGATTTTGTGGCCGCCAATAACATGCGCACGAGTTGCTGTTTATGCTTCCAAATGATTGTTCATCTAATGTTTTTTTGTGTTTTTTAAAAGTTATTAAAACCAGATTTATGAAACGATATGTTTTACGCAGAGTTTTAATACCAGTTTAGACCTGTTAGATTTAATGAAATAAATAGGCGTCTTCATCTTCCTTACGCAACTTCACGTTTGCTGATCAGGGTAAACGAAAAGTTACGTAATGTTTTATTTTGCTAAAATATGGTATAAAATATCTACACGTATAAACGTGGGCTGTTTGCTTCTCAGTGTGTACATGGTTGCGTCAAAGTGGCCGAGTTCACACTTTTCGAAGTGCCTGGAGATACAGCAATCCGTATTCCACCCCACATCGACATTGGTTGCTAGAACCTGCAGAACCACACACAACCAAGGCAGCTGTAAAACAACGCTGCGTTATTAGAGTAAACTAAAAATACAAAATTGTAGAAGGGCAAACCTCACTCATAATATCACAATAGCTACCATGGCTTCATCATACCGCATTTACTTGATTATGAAGCGTCTTTGATTAAAATCGTGAAAGTGATGCCTGTATTTTGATCTCACACCAACCATACATGTACTATTTCAAGCTACACTTAGTTGTGGAATATTGATTCAAATATAGACTTCTTTACAGACTTGCGAATAAATTGTCGTTAGGAAACTGTGAAAATACGTCATCAAATCAGCGGTCTTTTCCACAACTTTAAAACACCCGCAGTCTACGATTTGGAAGTGTGAAAACATGGTCTAATCAGCAAAACAAACCCGAAGAATTTAAAAAAACTTACAACAAATACCCGCTAATTGTTAGCAGAATTAGCAGGAAATTAAGTGTTGTGTCTACGGTATTGGCCAAACAACGAGAAAATAGGAATCGCCATAGATTAGAAAGCGCACAAAACGTTAAAGAACAGTATAACTTTCTGTTCGAATAAACGCGGTATGATGTCACTGACATGATTGTGGTTAAACAATTAAAGCGCATAGATATCTTACATTTGGGGTTCTTTGCAAAAGCGAGAGAACCTGTCGCCCCCTCGAAAGTGATTACGTTGTTCATAATCGCTGCAGGTCGGAATTCCTCCCCACGAAGCCGAAAGCTCGAACCATTGGAATTGAGGACGGTGAAAAGTTCGAAAATCTGGTTGAAAAATTTCAAAGTTAAATCATATTATTGAACAATAAACTACATAATCTTAAATCATAAAATTGTCATAGATTTCCATAAGCGTAAATTTACAGTAGTTCAGAATAAACGGAAACCCGGCTTAATAGGATGTTTGTGTTAGATTTGTTCCAAAAGATTTTGACCAAATTTAACGGTGAGATTTCTGGATTTCTTTGATACATTAGAATGAGGTTAGTCAAAGGCTTGTTTTTCAATATCACATAAGCCGACAAACTGGTTCTTTTTTCATCCAATCGTCTCCATATATCGCAAAATATAGATCTCCAAAATGCCCAAACAAGACAATTTCTCAAAAGTGAACAAACATCTACATTTTCCTATTTTCTTACTGAAAGTTTTTTATATCTTTCCGACGCCAAATCCTCCCCCCAGATGTTTCCCGCTGTCCTTATATAAACATAAACAATTGAATGGCCTCCAAGGTTTCTAATTTCCGAGCACAAACCGTTCCAAGACATTTTAGTGGTTTAAAAAAATTAATTTTTCTCATGTACAAATATATATAAAAACTTTTATCAAGGAAACTGAACTTTTGTGCATAAAATCTCGTCTTAACGGCCTAAAAGAATTAACATTTAACTGGCTATATATAACAAGAAACAAATTTTTAAACAAAAAACAGGTAAAACAATTGTTCGCCCAAAACATCAACTTTTTCCATTTGTTCTATTTTCTATTATGTATATGTCTTTATACTTTAACAAAGTTTTTCTTATAACGAAAGCGACAATAAAACTAAGTTAAACTAAGATAAACTTTATTTACCCAACTAACAAAAAAAATCTCAATATGCTGCTAGAACGGAGACTCAACAAATTTGCTCATAGTCTCACATTTAACTACTGTAAAAGCTGTCCACACTGCAACTGACAATAAAAAAGCCGAGTATCACACAAGCTTTACTTGTTTAATTAACATAGGGACAGTTACCCGCTTTACACGTTGATTAATTACTCTGAAAACACACACTGCAAACACGTAAAAGCAAATGGACAACAGTCAATACATTTAAATCAACTTTTTGATGTTAAGAATTGTAACTTTTATTTCTGTCTTCTTAATTTTAATTCAAGATGCTCTTTGGAAGGTATGACTGCTCTCAGCAATAATAAGTTACGACACCTCGCTTTCACAAAAACAAAATTTGTCTTTTTTAACGAACATTATCAAATTCATTTTGTTTTATTCCGGTGATTCCAAAATTTTTCTTTTACATTCATCATATTTGAAAGCTTAACGATAGAAAACTCCAGCAATCTCGGAGCAGCAAGTTTACCGCTATTGCAATCGTTATCATATAGATCATGAATTCACTTTTAGTTTTACCGTTTCTCTTTTCTTGGTATACCAGTCGAAATATTAATCCAAACCAGGTAAGGGTGGTGAGTTAGTTTATTTACTTTTGACAATTCGTTGGTGTTACATGTATTATATCTGTGTTAGAAAGCAAACAAAAAGACTTGAACAGTTCTATATACTTACACTGAAAACGAACAACAGGTGCTACAGCACTTGCATGATCGGAAAATTGAATAATCGCGTCTGGTCTGTTGCTTTTTGTTATTCGCTCATTTCAACATCATTTTGTTTGGCATGCTGTTATTTGTTTGGCATGCTGTTATTTGTACAAATTAAAATTTATTATGTTTTGACAAACCGCAGGTTGAATTCACATCAAAAGTAACAAATGTCCATTGTTAACTTCCATTAAATTATTGCTGTATTTTCTAAGTTATTCTTTGAATAATTAATCTATAGTTAACAGTTATTACAGAGACCGGTAATATAATATTACCTGAAGCTGAAATTTGGCGAAATGTCCACGCAAACTTGCTGTCAAATATGTTACTACTCTGCTGTTCCTATAGGCACAAGTATTTTACCTGCTGCTAGTTGAATGTTTCCACGATAAAAATTGTTAAAATTTTTTTAACGTAAAATATTTTTCTAGAAATATGTCGGAGCGAATGGCTTTGTTTGAGACAGGATAACGTCACAATTGTCTTTACCTTTTTTCTGCGCGGTGTTTCTCTACAAACTTTTGGCGGTAAAACGAAATTGTAAAATTTCAGAGAAACAGGTTGTTGAAAAACTAGTCGTTCGTTCATAATGCTGCTTATTTCACCGCTTTGCCACATGTGCCATACGTCACAAACGTTACATGTTCGTTACATTGGCAAAAAGTATTTCTTGCTCAAGCGGTGGTAATTCCTTGCCTTCCGGGTCATGTCGAAGAAAATAGTTTTCATGTTTATATTTTAATTTCATTCTTCACGCTCTTCCGCGTTCTAGTTAATATTATTTTGAAGTTTAAACCTGATTTTGAAAAGTATAAATTTGTCCCAAGAGTTTTGACACATGAGATAACTTTCAATCTAAAGGGTAACACATATAAAAAACTGCTAGGTTGTATTTTAACGGGCTCCTAGCGGTGTTCTCCGGCTCTTTCATTTCCCAAGGAGATCAATTACCTGACTTCAAAACTTAAAAACAGCTCAATAATTTACATTTACCGATAATCATCATCATCATCTTATTATTAGTGACAAAAGTAATCTATAGTTTTATTTTGCAAGAATATAGTACACAATTTCTACAAATATTTGCGACACCGGACGTATATAATAGAATATAGTAAGATATAGCACAGAATGTATAGTACATAGGCTATGCGGTTAATTGCCAGAATAGGTAGTAAAATTCAAAGGAATATCAGCTGATATGCGAATCCAAATACACTGCTGTGGCGAGGTTGAGAGGTTCAGATTCGTCCAGCAGTTATTAAATAGATGAGTCCGCAATCCATGGCATTTTTGCATTGGATGTAAGCACTCCCGTTAGCGCATACAATTAAAAACACTGTCGAATAAAAGTCAATAATGCTTCATTGTGACCGTTTTTAAACGAACAAACTTTTCTCAATTTCAATTACAAATTTTTCTATTAAACTACTCAAAAACGCAATTTAACAACGTATAGACATCTTACCGTTTAGGCACTGTGCGTAGGCAAGGGACCTTGTGCGACTTTCATAGTAGAAGACGCCTTTATTATGCTCCACAAGTTGATATAATTCGTTACGAAGCCGAAAGTTTGAACCATTGGAGTTTGCAATAGTGGCAATTTCGGGACCCTGGGAAAAGAAAACGATACTAAACAACTGGATATAATAGTTGAATATGATGATGTTTGCACGATCTTTGCAATAATAAGTAAAAACAGACAGTAGCTTAAACAGAAACAAAGTTAAAACTCGTCTTGTTTTAACATACAATATCAGATTAATCTTGTTATATGCTAGTGGTTCCAAAAATGTTACTTTCACATTCATCACATTTTGAAGTTTTACGATAAAAAAGTTCCATCAATCTCGGAGAAGCCAGCTTACCGTTATTTCGTGTTACACTCATCTATGTCGTGTTAACATGATTTAATTCACAGAATAGCTTATCTTGTAGCCTACGTTTTGATAAATTAATTACTGTAAGTCTTTCGAAGTTTGGAGACAATCGATGTTGGCCCAACACAGACACCGGTGTGCCTATAAATGCATAATCGACCAAGGGTCTTCCAGCAACATGCGCAACATGAAAGCAAACAGCATCCCAATTCATTTCAACGCTCGACAAATACCGTCTTATCTTATTTAATATCTGTTTAACAATTTTTGTTCTATTGAAATTTTCTAACATGCAAAGTCGATTTTACAATATCTTTTAATTCTTTGCAAACAAATAATGAAATAATGTTTTCTAAGCAAAAAATATATTGTAAGTTGACTTCTAAAAGTTCTACGACTTTTTCACCTATCTATAGAATATATACCTTATAATATATTCTTGTATGATTGTTTTTCGTTAACTAAGCACAAATGAGCTTAGTTAATTAAGGCTTGCATGAGCATATCTCCAACTTAGCTACAAGTTGTAAATTAGCAACTGACAATCTAAAACGCAAAACAAAGCACAACAGAATACTTTACTCTAGGGGCAGTCGGGCAAGTTGCTTGTTGATCACAAGGCAAAGCGTATTCAAGGAACGAGTTTGCGGCAATTTTCGCACTTACCCAACCTGCTTAAGATATGCAATGAGTACGGAGATATCTACAACAACCTTGTTCGTTAAGTTATTTATCGGTATTCCGTTCTTCAGTTACCCTGGCAATTGTTTTCCTTCTTTGGAATATTGTTGTTATTTTGGCAGCAGCAAAGGCCTTTAGTATATCACAAAACAAGGGTTAGTAATGAAAAACAAGTTTAAGTTATTTACCTTAAGATGTCCATGTTTGTAATTTTTGATTTGTCAAAGGCTTGGCCAGCATTGTTTGGTTGCCTTCTTCCTTTCCTTCCAAAACCTCTTTCCATACTACTGCTGCTTTATTTACATCCAGGTTTAACTAAGCCTCGGTTGTTATGGAGATGATTGTGATGTTACAAACTTTTCCACTGATAACTGTGGTTCGAAAAAATTTCTGCATAAACAGTTGAGCGAGATTCAGTCAGCTTTGCTTCATTTTTTCAGGATAAGCCCTTCCCAATAATTTATACATAAAAAAATACAATGGACTGTTAAAAAAATTCGGATCTTCCTGATCTCGACGTTAGGTCTGTCAAGAAAGTTTCAAACAACAAATTTTCAGATTTCTATGAAATATTAAACCGGCTAAACCAATCAGAGAGCTTGCTTTTTATGGTTCATTTTTCCCTACATATCG
Organism: Clavelina lepadiformis; assembly: GCF_947623445.1. Classification (NCBI taxonomy): domain Eukaryota; kingdom Metazoa; phylum Chordata; class Ascidiacea; order Aplousobranchia; family Clavelinidae; genus Clavelina; species Clavelina lepadiformis. The sequence goes on from NC_135243.1 coordinate 3,757,419, forward strand.
TTTTGTATTGTTCTTCGATCACAATTTAATATTCTATGAATAAAAAGGCATCAATTGTATTCCGAAATAGCAAACTTTTTATTATTTTAAGTGTTTTCACACAACGATTTCCATCTATAGTTAACGGTTATGACAAAGAAATGTTCAGTTAATGTCATCTTCTCTGCATTGATGTTGTCTGAACCGTGTTAACCAAATTTTAAAGTAAAGTAAGAAACAGCATGTAGTTTGGCACTCTTAAAGTTAACTTTATATTTTTTTGACACGAGCTTTCGCAAGCATAAGCTTGCTTCCTCAAGTGTACTGTGAAATGGCCAATTTCACAGCCATTTGGCTATTTCACAGTACACCTGAAGAAGCAAGCTTATTCTTCCGAAAGCTCGTGTCGACAAATATAAAGTTAACCTATACTGCATTGTAATTACAACTTGAAACAACATCTGCAGGTGTTACTTTGCCAACAATGATGTTGCTACTGTAGGCTAATTGCTGCAAAGCTCAAATAGCGTCAAAGAGCCTTGGTTAATTTTACTAAAGCGTGTGTGTTGCCATGCCCCGGCATTGTCACATTGTCACAATTGTCGTTGTAAAATGTCACAATCATTGTTACAATTGTCATTATAATCCGTTTGTATGTCTTTCTAAGACAACTTTACTTTGTCTTATAGCTTTTTTCTTTACTTTATCAGTTATCACCTAAGGACGGCTTAAATGTGCCATGAAACAAAAGCTTATAAATGCAGAATTAAAACCAGAAACATTTACAACACTAAATCTGTTTTTCCCGACCCTCAAACTTTTAACACTTTCACAACATTTTGTGATTTTGTTGATTTTTGATGACCAATTCTAGATGAGCAGCAACTGTCCAAGAAAGTTTCTTTGTCCTTCTGTACAGTGCAACATATTACGTTTGTTTGCACAAGCACTCAGAATCAAAATCACTCCATATCAGCAGAAGGTATATTTAAACACAATAATACGGAGAGTCGTATTGAAGTATGCCCGGTTAATTTTGAAGACATTCCAACAGGAGCCTATAATATCAATTGCTTTATCATGTGTTAACTTTATTGGAATGAAATGGCGGCGTTATTTTTGCATGACATGTTTTCCGAGCTTTAGATGTCGCAACAATATCAGTGGCCTGAATTTGAGATTGCAGAATCACTTACTAGGCCTACTTTATACATTCTCTGATCGGTAGCAACAAAGAGAATCATAAACATTTTATTTGGCGAGAACATTGTATAAAATTCTACTTATGCGTAAATATGCATCTACGTGTGCAGCTCCGGACGGCCTGGAGACAACTGATACACACTCACATATAGCGCATACACAAAAATAACATATGGCATAACTTGGAAACAAGCGACATAATGTAAGTATCCGCTAGATTTCATACGCTATATATTGTCAGAATATATAGCAGTTAAGGTGTGTAGATGTGTGTCTGTGACCATGAACATATCGCTGTGATCACAACCTGCTGACCATTTCAAGATAAGTCATACCGCGATCCACTGATCTCTTGCATTGGAAATGGGCTTGTCCGTGAGCGCAAACAATCAAGAACACTGCCAAAGGAAAATACAACAGTGAATAATGAAATGCATTTAAATGAACACACTTAACTCAGTGCCAGTGTCAATGTCACAATGGCTCACATGCCTTTGTTTTAAGCTAGTTAAACAATGCGACTAAGCCATGCATAGACATCTTACAATTGGCGCACTGTCCACAAGCAAGGAACCTTGTCGGACTCTGGTAGTAGAAAACTCCATTATTGGCTTCCACGATTCTGTAAACTTCATTTCGAAACTCGAAGTCTGAACCATAGGAGTTTACGATGATGGCAATTTCCGCACTCTTGATTTAAAAAATTGAAAAGGAAATTAAATGATTGAAATCAGTTGCGTATGTTTCATACATGTCACGTAAATAAAAATGAGGAAACGCACTTACAAACTTATAAACTTTGCATGAGAAACAAATGATATTAAAAGCATCAGGTGATGAGCTCTTAAAATGACACGGGGCTTAGCAGTCTGCGTTGAATAAGTGACGTTTCGCACAAAATAAAACCACACTACAAAATAAAAATGCAGCAAACTCGCTTTAATCAAAATGAGGATATTGCAAAAGTGCAATTGATTAATTTTGCTCGATCTCTCTCCCACATTATTCAGTAACATTCAAAAATGGCGAGTTAAGAAAGGTCTCAGGTTACTTTGCAATAACAAGAAAAGTCAACTGAGTTAGTCAACAACGGAAAAGATTGACTGATCGGTAACTACTATTCTACTGAATCAACAGCAAATAACTACAACAAGAAAAACTGTTTAAAAAAAATTAAAAAAACAATTACACTAAGTCTTCTGAAATTTTCCCCCAACCAATATTCTCCCAACACTGCCAACGGTGTGCCCATGAAAGCGTAGTCGACCAAAGGACTCCCTTTTTCCACAACTTGAAAGCAAACAGTATTCCAATCCATTTCAGTGTTCTACAAAGACCGTCGCACCTTTTTCAAGATATACTTGTTTTTTCTTTTCAATTTTACGTTAAAGTGAGCGAAATCTGCAAAAAGTGTAAAGGAAATGTTTTCAAAGCTGAAATTACAAACTACAAGTTCACTACAGCGGTTGCTTACATACTACACACTACATACTACAAGGTTTTCGTCGATAATATAACGTCTACTACTCTTTTATTTGCTTACACACTTCTTTTTCCTTGCAAATGCTTTTCTGTTAATTAATCAACAATATGCTAACTGAGCTTTGTTTAAATAAAAACGAAAAAAATATTTAACAAAACATCTATATATTACCAGGACAGCAGATAAACATAACCTATAGAGTTATTTATAATTTAACTACAAGCTGAAAAGTAGCCAACGAATCAACCAAAGTTATAAAGCAGTAATTGACATAAAACGCTAATCGTGGTAACGAAAAGTAATCAACGCTCCGAGCGGTCTCGAACGTTCCTTGTCGATTACCAAAACAAAGCGCAGCCAAGGAATAAAAGGACCACACAGCACGCATCAATTAATAGCTTACTTTAGTGGCTCAAATATTGGTTAAAGAAGTAAAGGATTAGGTTTTTGCAAAAACCTTGTTCATTAATTTTTTGGCACTTAATCGTGCTTTGTTTAGATTGCTCAGCACAATTGAAAACAACATTTTGTTCTTTTGTCAAACAAAATCCTTCGTCTTTTTGGTTCATACCAATTTTTAATTACATGTTTTTCGTATTGGCGTTGTGTGACTTAGTTTTTTTTGACTATTTTATTAACAGTAACACAAAATTGTCTTGAACCAAATCGCTTATAGCTATATATTTGTTTTATTAATGTATAAATAACCATATTCAATTGAAATTTGAATAAATGAAAGCGTTAGTTATGATGATTTTCCCGAATAGTTTGCATAATTTTAAGTCCAGTTTTGTCTAACAATTTCTCTTACCATAAACTTCTATTTGTTCAACCTACGAATCATTTTCAGTTCAAAATATCGAATTAGAACACTGGTCATAATTAGATCAGATGGTCTCTCAAAATGAATATTTCACCATAACTACACGCCATGCCAGCCATAGTTTGTAATGTTTATAATAATTAGAGTTTAGATCACGTAGCACATGCCGCTAAATAGGGCTACATACTGCAGTAGGCTACTGTATAAGGCCACTTTAGCATTGAAATGTGCATCTGATGGCTTTGTGTGAAATTTCACTTCTCTGAAACAAATCCGCCAAAACCTGAAGTGCCATAGGAAGTTAAAAGCATAAGTGTTATTCAAAACTATTCTGCACATGGAAAAATTTACATTAAACAAGTCGAGGTGCTAAGATAAGTGTGTTGAATCACGCAAACTTGCCGTTTCGTTCCGTCAATGCGTTTTCTGTTTAGTGATCCTCGTACGACGTGTAAATGATCGTCATGAGAGTTACTTACTTTACTTTTGCCATACTCGGCGTGTTTTTTCATCAATTGTCAGCTTACAACTTGCAGTTAACTTGGTGTTCAGCATTTTTGCTCTGTATTCCTTTTATTTCTGATTATAAGATAAGTTAGATACATCTTGATTTTGGATAAATAAGCCCACGTTTGCTAAAATAACAAAAACTGTCAACAATAGTTAAAAAAATAATTAAAAAATTTTGCTTCATGATGTACCTTTTATGATGTAATTACGACACCTTATACAGCATACCTTCGGCAATATTTGCAAAAATGGCATGGTTTGGTGTTATAATCTTTTCCCTCGGACTCAGAAAAGTCTTTGCACGACCTAAATCCAGCCAAGCTTTCTCACCGTTCGAACCCTGGTTACTAAACTAGCCTTTGCGAAAGTTCTGATCGCCACACATGTTTCATTTTGTTTTATTTTTTTGTATAGAATTTCCCAAATAAAGAACTGTCCACCGGGTCCACTGAACAGTAACAAGTGTTGTTAATGTCTTACCCAAGGGCGTTACAACGGTATGGCACCACCGGGTATCGAACACGGAACACAAGCAACATTTTTTTTGCGAGGCCAGCGCTCGAACCACTCAGCTACCGTGCCTAAAATATGAAGGTGAAAACAGGATTGAAAATGAAGCATAAGCTTAATCCCTAATTTTGATTATTTAAATCGAATTCATAAAGTGTACCCTTTGAGAAAATCATTTTTAAAATCAGGCTAAAATGAAAGTCTGAGATATTTTCTTGCACGACCTAACCCTTGTGTTAGCTGCTTGCCGCTCTGACTACAGCCAAAATCAATTTTCACGTGTATTTTAACGAAAACTATACATGCTTTTACATTTAGGTAATAAATTTCTCCGAATATACTCTAAAATATGAACACTTCTATTAGAATTTATATGTAAGCGTTTTATTGCTGGCAAATGCAGTAAAAACTTAACGCATACGAGCGACTTATGCCGACTGAATGTTATTTAAATATTTTAGTAATTTAAAGTGATTTAAGTAAATATACGTAGCGTATGGATAAAAATAGAATACGAAACAGCTGACGTGCTTTGCCAGAATATACAGCATAAAATGTGTTGACTTGTATATGCAACCTTGGTCTAGCAAGGTTAAGTTAGTTCACATTTCTTTATTCTTCTCAAGAAACGCTATTCCTCGATTCATCGCTCTTCTGCACTCGATGTAAGCACGTTTGTGAGCCCACACAATCAGGAATGCTGCCTCCAAAAAAAGAACAACGCATTATGCTACGGGATATAAACGAACAAATTTTTATTATTTAGCAACCTCGTTTAAGAATTAAATGAAGCAAATTTCTTCGCAATCCTATAACATCTTAAACTTTATTTTCGCAAACTACTTAAAAAGGCGATTGAGCAATGCATAGACATCTTACAATTGCAGGTTGCCGCATAAGAAAGGGAACTTGTAGAACTCTCGTAGTAGAAAATGCCTTTATTATTTTCCACAAGTTGGTATACTTGGTCACGAAACGGAAAGCTCGCTCCATTGGAGTTAATGATGGTAACGATTTCTGCAGTCTAATATCAAAGCGAAATTTCAGTGCACAATATTCATTTGTTTTACTCTTACGTAATATAAATACAATAAAAAATCACATATTTTTAAAATCTAAAGTAAGATATGTGATGTCTTTTAAATACTTTTTGACAATGTCTCAAATCCACTTAAAGCGAAATATTTTGAGCCCAGTTTATTGTATCGGATAAATGAATAGATGACGATTGATGTTAAATCTTAAAGAAAACCAGTTGGATTTATTAAACTATTGTGGCTGCACCAAGATAACATGTTAGCGTAAGTTTAATGCTTTTAATGCTATAGTAACATTTATCTTTCGTTTTATCTAAATTTAACTTACAATGAACTTAAATACAATCGACTTTGGCAAACCCATTCTCTTAACCTCACCGCCTAGCTATAACCACGGGTTGCGTGACCTACTCACGGTAAAATAGTCACTTTTTATGCTAATATTTCAAATATTTTACAACCATAATAAATAAAACAAGCATAGATGGTTAGTCTAGATTATTTTACGTGGTGAAACGTTTGGTTTTGACAGTGTAATTCTAATACTTATTCGTTATTCATGCGGTCGACACACTCTAAACCAGTGATTCCCAAACTGTGTGCCGCGAACCTTTTTAGAATTTTGGAAAAGAACTATATAAATATTTAAAATATGGCATGCAGACAAGCATATGCGACTTAAAAGCGTTCTAACTGCTTCAATAGCTGATAAATAAGCACATGATAAATAACACGTGAAAGTAAATTTTTTAAAGCAACTTTTCTTCTCTTGTAAGTGTGCCGCTAGCGTTTTATAACTTTTCTAGTGTGCCACAAGCTGAAAAAGTTTGGGAACCACTGCTCTAAACCACAGCAAAATTTTATTTATATGTAAAATTCATTCTATGAAATCTTACATATAAATTTTCGCAATCTACATTCAATACTTTTATCATTCATTCACATGTAATCTACATCTACTATACTGTACAACTGTGTACTATATGCAAAGTTAGACATAGAAAAGAAAAAATAACGATAACTCAATTTTTTAACGATATCATAGTAATCCATATCTTTATCTTTTTTTACTTTCAACCCTGTGAAACTGGGCGTCATACAAAATTCTCCCCACACAGCTGCCGGTGTCCCAATAAATGCGTAATGGATCAAATGACATTCCCCTTGTACAACGTCAAAGCAAAACGTATTCCAATCCATGCCGGTATTTATTAATGCTTTTTGAATATAAATCTATGCTTGTATAACCTGTAAAAGTTAACATTAACCTACAAAATTTAAATAATGAAACATATTTCAGCAAATGAGTACACAACGTGAAATGACCAACCACGAAATTTATCTGTGATAACGTCTACAAAACTTTCTCTCAATGATAAACTTCTGAGATGTAGTGTAGCTTTTCTCGTCATCTACGTCATCAATGGGCAAACCTGAGTTTTATTTAATTGGTAAATGAAGGCCTGTTTAACAAACACAGGAAGATTTTACAACAAAAAATAAACTTGTCTTCACCTTAACTACGAACTTGTAAACCGGCAATTGGCAACAACAGACACGCGTTCCTCGTTAATTGCCGAAAACGAAAAGTGTCCCTGAAAAGAACACGTTTGAAACAATTAAGAAACTCACGTTACGTTTCTGGTGTGAAAATCCTATTGCTACTGACAGCTGGTGAACAAGTGGAGTTAAAATGAAATAATTTGCGATAAGAAACGACTTCAAAATAACTCACAACGGAACTAAATAAATCTAATGCAAGAGACAACACTACCACGATTGGAGGTTTTTATACATCATAACTAGGGCGATTATTTTTTGACTTGTCAAAAAAAGTTCAAAATTTGTCGAATTTACAGTGTTAGGTCAAAATTGTTTACAAAGTCAAAATTGTTCACCAAGTCAAAATTGTTTAAAAACTGCATTTTCGTGGTGTCATAGAGGTTGCACTGTAGGTGAACTTGTCATTTACATTGTACACCTTGTAGCCTACTTTATACTGTTGTAAATGGCCCATTGTCTACTTATTGTGAATCAGCTCTTGCTTCGGTTTTGCTTTAGATAGTTCAATAACTTCTTGTATCTTTAGTTTAGACCAGCGGTTCCCAAACTTTTCTAAAATTTTTGCCTGGTGGACCCTTTGCAATTATTTTGATAATTCGCGGCCCTATAAAGATCAAAGAATGCTATAGGAAAAATGCAAAAACCACATCAATGAAAGAAAAAGCATTCTCATTGCGGACCCTCTGAAACTGCTTTACGGACCCCAGTTTGGGAACCGCTGGTTTAGACAAATGTATTGAACAGTTTTTGTTGTGTCTTATTTGCAGTTTTTTTGGCAATGATTTGTAATTAGCTTATTTCCCTTTTCAGAATAGGCTAGGTCTGTGTTCACATTTTTGCCCTTCTTTACTACAACAAATTTTAACTTTTTGTACAATAATGCGTAGTTTAACTACTTGAGTTCTTCATATGTCAAAATTTGTCAAAAAAAAGTTTTTTAATGTCAAAATTTGTCAAAATTTTTAATTTTTAGGTCAAAAAATAATCGCCCTAATCATAACATATCTTCCTACACAGCCAATTGTTGTATGTAGTCATTTCCAGAACATACTTGGTTGTATCCTTTCTTGGTCTTTATTGCAACACATTAGTCATTAAATTACTTATCTAAACATTTTGTTGATTCGGAAATAAGGGTGTCTGCAGTATGACGCAAACTGATTTACACTAATTTAATTTGCACTAATAAGGTAAAGAGCAACTACGGCGTATAGTTACATCCATTGGAAATGGAGACAAGGAACCAATACCTTGTGCATAAATGGATACACATCATCACCCAGATGAAGTCGTGAAGGCCTTTACTTACAGTAATTCTAGAATAAATATCCTTTATCCTATCACCACCATACAATAATTATCCATAAATATTTTGAGTTGTAAATTTTGGACATTACTGGAATTTGTAAAATATGTACGCTACAATATAAATTACCAGACATCACTGCATAAACTAACAGAGCATAAAGAAAATGCTTACCACCTAATTCTCATTGTTGCATCACGCTCGTATTTCCTTGCAAAATGTTGCTTTTTTCTTTCTTATATGACGTCATACCGTCCTGCCCTATCCATTCCATTGTTTGTACAAATCTGGAAGACTTTATATGACGCATTGTAGCTACATTAGGCGAGAAAACAAGACGTGTATACAATGTTCGTCGGTTTTATTATTCTTATTCTAGTCAGCTTGTTGAGAAGTGAAGTAAGTGGTCAATGCGCAAGAAATACAGATATTAATGGCCCCGGTCAAGCTTGGTCAATGGGTTCAACGTGTTCTGTGTTTAACATAAGTGCAACAAGAAGCGTAGTTGGAAGCATCGTCTCTTATTTAACCCCGAATACAAATCTTGCTGCAGGATTTCAATGCGCGGTGATTTGTTATTCGAAAGCTTGTGTATTTTGCATGGAAACTACATGTGCCTGATAATTAACACGTTATTTTTCGCAAGTAAATGTCTAGATTTGTTTAGATTTTGTCATAATTTTAAATTTTTTAGTTCTACGAAGGAAATTCCACCTCTGACCCGGTTCTGGGAACAATAGGAGAAACGTTGGCGGGTTGGGTTGAACTCTTCCAACATTCCGCATATGTGTTTGTCCAATGTGTTGGCTTGGGATCAGATCCAACAATCAACTTCGTTGCAAGTCTGTTATCGTTTTTTTTAAGCATAGCGTATGTTGGGTGAGCTAATTTACAATTTAACGTAGCCTTACAATTACGTAGCTATTCATAATTTACTTGTAAACATACAAACCTTCATGGTCGTGCAAATACAAAATGTTATCGTCTGCAGTCAGTTGAGCAGGTCATGACGTTGAGGTACCTGGGCTACTGCTTGCCAGGTTAGGGGATGCATAATATGACCCAGTAATACGTAGTTAATTGGAAATGGCGAACTCGGTTTGGAAGCAGTTGAGAGTACTCAAGCTCTAGCTATTGGGAAGTGCCCATGAAGCTGTGGCCAGGATAGTTTAATTTCTGGTCTAGGCTGAGTACGTGTTGCTGTATCCCAACCCGAACAGATTGCAGCAATAACAGCCAGGCAGTTGGCAGGTGTTGCTTTATGGCTTCGTAGATGATCCTTCGTAATACGTTCATGGCCAAGTGAAATCTACTTAGTATAAGCCATGCTTGAGTAAACAGTATTCAGTTGTTTACTAAAGCCAGGGCAGTAACTTAAAGCGTCCTTATGCGTTGTGTACTCTGCGGTATATGTACTGTACCTATACAAGCCGGTTTAGCCAGGAGCATCTCGCAATCATCATCTAACTGAGAGAGGAGTAATGTAGTATCGCAATACTGTGTTCGGTTGGCACAATGTCGATGGAGATTTCGATGTAGAATTCTTCTTGTGTTTCAGTTGCTCAGTTGAAGAAAAACAATATGAGTGATACTTCTTGACTTTTCCCAACAAAAGTTCAACTGTTTTTGTCTATATTGGTTCCAGAATATTTAACTTCGGAGGTTTCGAGATATTCGGATGTCTCGTTCAAGTTTTGACTTGTTGTAAAGATTAATCATTCACGTATAACCAAATCGGAAAACTACTGTTACTATTTGCGTTTTTAACATTCAACTTAATAATGTATAACTTACATTTTATCAATGTATCTGGGTTGGTCGTTCGTTCTACGTTTTTCAGCAGTCTCACTGCAAATTCAAGAAGCATACAGTACATACTACAAAAATTCTGCTATTAAATTTATTTTGTTCTTTTTTACTAACGACAGCACCATCCATAGCATTTGAGCGTTTTGTGAACCAAGCAGTCATACACGTGGAACCTCCTGATTTTCCAAACACCAATTACCCGACCACATACCTCCAGGAGACGGCGATAGAGAGCAAGCAATCAACCACTTACATGGTTTCCTTTCATCCAACATTTCACATAATTGATCCACTCTGGGTATGAATATTCGAGCTAGCAAATCCCTGTAACATACTTATTGGTTAAACAAGTACTCTTTACTTTTGGCTTAAAGTTTAAACTATCATACGTTTAGATTACATCGGATGACGGAACGGGATTGGTTTATAGAGGAAATTTAATGACAGCTCCTGAACCATTTAACATCAGTGGAAATCTGATAAAGATACAATTTTACTCGGATCCTGCTGGCACGAGGTCGGGGTTTCGAATGACGCTGAATGCAGGTGGATAATTGTCGCATAAACCTAACAAAACGTAACTTTATTCTTCATTTCAGTTGAAGCTGATAACGTTACTTTATATAAGATCTTCCGAAGCCGCCACCAGCTCCAGAACTAATTTGCGGCGACCAGGGACAAATTAGCATCAGGTAATTTATATTTAGAATTAAATTTATCCCATTAGGATTAAATTTACTTTGAATGAAATTTATTGTATAGTGCTAATAAAACACAAAAAGCAGTTGTTGCATTGGTATTACACATGATTTTTGAATATGAAGTCAAAGCGACAATTTCGTGTTTCTTTTATAGCTTATCAAACCAAACGATAATTGACCTATGTGAAAATGAAGATGATTACGTCATAATTAGTGCTACATCTGTCGACGACGTGAACTTAGTTGACCCTGTTTGTAAGGCAAATGCGAGTGATCCAAATTTTAATCTCGGTGTCACCGATTGCTCAACATTAGAGGTAGTTATTGTCTCAGTAAATTGAAGCAAAATACTTTTTTTTAACTTTTTTAATCAGATAGCTTTACAAGTAAACATATACGTTACCAAAATTATTGCGATGCCATACTTAGGTAACAGACGGCATTCTGAAGGCGCAGTTTCTTCTGCGATGTCTTCCTAAAGTTAATGAGTCTGCAGCGATCCAGCGCTACGTTGATGGATGCCTCAACCTGACGTGCGAGTACAACACGACAGAGTTGCTTAAAGCTGGAGCGATCCTTCCCAAGATCAAGTGAGTGTTCGACGTTTGCTGCAACATTCAAACGCTCGTTGTATTCAACATCTTTCAACAGAAAAGTGGAGCTGGATTCTGTAGAAGAAGAAGGAAGATTTGGAGTTGAAATTTTCTTCACCACAGATCGATCTTATTCAGTTAAACTCAGTGCGGGTGCTGAGGTCGAAGTTCCGGATCAAATTTATGCAAAAATGGAATTGAATTCATTGGACGACGCTTTGCACGTTCAGGTTTAAAATGGTTTGCGCTGAAAATACTTAACTTTGTTACAACATCTTTCAGTAATATTGTTGCTATACGTAGATAATGACGTTGTCTTATTATAATTTTGTGTTTCAGCTCTCAGAATGCTGGGCGACACCAAGTGACAACCACAATGACGTAACAAGCTACCAAATACTCGATAACAGGTTAGTTATGACGTAAGAATGACGTCTTCTATAGTTACCGTTTTTTGTTTTTTAATTTGAAAGTTGTCCAGCTGACAACGCATTCGATACCGATGACGCAATCAACATAGACAGGAACTACAACGCCACGTATGCTGCGTTTCGATTTCGTTCTTTTGTTTGGACAAATTACGACACACAGACAATCTATGTTTATTGCCACGTCACAATATGTCACAATGACGTTGATCCTGGATGTTTGGCTTGGGTAAGACTTATGACCCTGCTGCGTCCGCAATGCTAATTAAAACAACCTTTAATTCGCCATTAACCCTCAATTCTTGGCATAAAAGTTTAAAACCGTTTAAAAAAGTTTTGCTCTGATAAAAGGTTTAATTCGTTAACAAATGTCTTGATATGTCTCTGGCAATCAGCCAAGCTGTAGCAGAAAACGAAAACGTCACGTGTCAACATCTGATTCGCTTTTGATTGCATCCAGACCTATCTTCATCAGCAAGAGAGAAGCGATCAGTTGCGAAGAAGTATAACATACTCCTTTTTATGACGTAACCGCTTTGAAGAAGAGCTTCATAATTCTTTATCACATTTACAGGCAAACGGTGGCTGTAGTGACACGTGTGAAATGCGTAACGATGACGTCAGATGTAATTGCCATCCCGGACGAGTTCTCCTAGGAGACGGAAGAACATGTCAAGGTATTCTTAAATCGAGTTTTGTCCATTTTACTTCATACTGACGTCATTTCTTACAACAGGTGTTGAAAATTCCGATATAGTAGCCGGGAGAGGTAGCCTGGTGATACTTGCCTGCGTCATCACAGCTGTTGTCTTCCTGGTTTGTTTCTTGCTAGTGTGGAGTAAGGAAGATATGAAGCAGAAGAATGGCTTCCGACGTGTTATTTGACATGTAGAAGTCGATAAAATCCTGTAATAACGTGTATATTCTTATCATATCTTTCGTGTTATGGAAACAGTTACTTCAAGTCACGGTTGATGATAACACCCACATAAAATCGTAAATGAAGGCGCCCAAACTTTTCCCAGTTTTTCGAAGCAGAGTGATATTTTGAAAGAAGACCTCAAACCCTATTGAGTGTATTCAAGCTACATAGCTTTGTAAATAAATTGTGCCCTTTGTTGAATAAATTGTAAGTGTTAACATTACATGACATATGCCTTTTTTATCAACTCAGATGACGTCACAACTCATAGTTTCATCTCCACGGTTACGCGTCCGGTATTGCAATATCAAGCAAAAACATAGAATGTATATAAAAGGTTAGAAACGCGGCATAACATGCTGCTGAGCAACAAACGGGTTATTTTGTTAAAAATGATAACATTTTCAAACAACACATAATTTAAGCCTTTATCTGGTTCTGCTTCAGAAATCGCCAAAACATTTGTTATTCGTCAGAGAGAGACGAAAAGGTTGATTGAACTGAAAAGTTCTTTAGTGTACTGAACTTTTGAATGTCACATTATGTTTAAAACAAGGTCTCCGAGTTAAAAATAAATTTAAAACTTCTAAACTCCACTTAGTGTAGAATAAGTCTCGTCAAAAAATCAGCAGAGTGGCGCAATGGAAGCGTGCTGGGCCTGAGGTCGATGGATAGAAACCTGTTACATGTCAAACTGTGATGGCTAGTACTCCGTATTGTGGATGTTGGACGCCTGGTGCGAGTCCTGCCCACAGCACCTTGCGCTTTTGCTGTATTACTTGTAGTAAAGCATGGAAAGTTGCACGCAATGACGAAAAATTTGCCGTTCAAATGAAATGACTACACATCACCAAGTAGTTGTCAGCTGTCATGAGTCGAAATTAATTTGAATTTCAACGAGATCATTTTTTTTTAAATTATGCTCGTTGTTTATTATTACTATTTCTATTTTGTAATTTATGTTGACACCCTCGCTTTTATCTATAGGGGTTGGTTCGTAGACAACTAGAGAATAAGTCGGTACAACTTTGAAACTCAATTAAACCGAAACTCAACCTTTCAACCTGAGAAAATAATTGTATTTGTTACCACGGCAAAATGTTGGATTTCTTAAAACAATTAAATCCGAGACTGGAACTAGAACTGGGCCTGCATTTTTCCTACCACCTATGCATAAGTCGACTTGGGTTGATTTTACATGGCAGGTCTCGCAACCAGGAACTGTTCTTTTGCTCAGTGTGGACGCTGTATCACGTCACGGGTCCTATTTTCACAACGTGTAAAATTGAACGGGATTCGTTTAAGATTTCACGCTTAATTCTCATGGATGAACATTCCACATCGTCAAACCCACAGTAGTACGGCAACCAAAAATGATAACCACGGTAGCCTACAGCCCAGGCTAGATTTACTATTAGTTGAGTCATCACTTTGTTTGGTGGTAATATTGGTACGATACGTCTATAAATATGCTTTGTATTATATAGGTCTATCACTAGGATATCACTAGCCATACAGGCTAGTATAGCAGTTGGAATGCCCGGCTTGCATTTGGCCTATAAATATTATTGCGGTCTGGCTTACCTAGACCTACAAACAAACGTCTCGCGTTATAGCTTGCACCGAAGCCTTAATTCTTTGTTTACATATAATAAATTCGCTTTCAAGCAATCAGCTATTTCATTTAAAAAATTGGCGTGAAGTTCGGCGTAAATGTTGATGAATCTCACGCGTACAACCTCACGCCATTACTCTCTGCTTTTTCACAAGCTGACAGTCAACAACCGTGAAACTGTACTGCCGTAAATAGGCTGAAGCCTAGCTTAGTCTATTTTTAGCATCGTACCCTACACAGTGCCGTACACAGTGCAGTACACAGTACCGCCTGGCTCCTGCCGGTACCTTTCTAATGCTGACTAGTGAAGTAAACTTATAACAAACAATACTAGTCTTTGTATAGAAACCAGCCAGAAACTCATTAGCCTATACAGTTTTACACCCATAGAAATATTTCGTTTTAGAATAATGCAGCTTTACGCGATTACACTCATTTATAAACACGTTACAAACTAAACTGCTAGAGACCACTTTCTAATCCCAGTTCCAGGTTCCAGGTACCATTGGTGTGATTTTACTAGTTGTCAAACCTGGAACGAAGCCTCACGTTTAATTGTTCACACATACAAAAACGCGATTCCTGATCCCGAAACTAGTTCAGTGTGAGCGCACATTTTTAGCGAGTGCAAACGCTAGGGGAGCGACCAACAAGAACAGAACCTGGTTGTCATATCTTTATGTGAACGCAGCTTAAAGAAACGTGAAACGTGAAAAAAACGAAACATTTGAAAAAAACATTCACTCGACATCAAAAAGCAGAATTATAAGTCTAAATGATAACACAGTAGCTGGTTATATTGTAAGAACAAACTTTGTTAAATTTTATTGTTTACAGCGTTATACATTTACAGTGTTACCACAGGATTAGATTCGTCGATATACGAAACGTTCAACATCAGTGTTGGTGATATATGGCAGCCCGTATTCAATTGCTCTTCGGCATTCGTCATAAGAACCTACACAGCCGCTGACCACCAAGACAACTGTTCAATAAAGAAGCAAGACACTGCGTTAGTGCCGGAATTGAATCGGACTTTTCCGGACACTGCCGGACACTGCCGGACACTGCCGGACACTGCCGGAATTTAATCGTATAAAATTCACTCACAACGCCACCGCCATGACTTCGATGCCTTCATTATTACTTCCAATATCAAATGTTCGCAAACATCTTACGATTGGGAGTTATTCCATAAGCAATAGATCTTGTTGTACCCTCGTAGTTATGTACGCAATTTATTAACTCCACAAACACGTATTCTTCACCACGAAACACAAAATCTGCACCATTTGCATTTCGGATAGTCATCACTTCGCGAGTCTTAAAATAAAATTAAAAAAATGATTTGATGAATACTGTTTTTATTGAGTATATTTGTAGCTACTGTATTGCATGAATTAAACAAGTTTATGGGATTCAAAATTAAATTGTTTTTACAAAACTTATCAGATCACGTAACTTTAACTTTTATCTCAACTTAAGTTCACTGAATACTCATTGTTTAAATTTCTTGCCATTAACATAAAAGCATGGTCCAATATTGCTTATGAAATCAGTAAACGATATATCACAACATACCGAAACCTGGCAATAATCTAAACAGATGAATAACTTGAAAAGAGAATCATTGTGTTTAACTATTTTAGTGCATTAAATTATGAAAAAGGGAATCAATAAAGTTTGACATTTACATAAAACACTTACTGAAAGCCTTGTGAAGTTTCCTAACTTCCTACTGTCTCCCCACATTCTATCCCTTGACCCCACGTAGGCATAATCAACCTTTGAACCCCCGTTCAACAAGACTCCGGCGCAAAATCTACTCCAATTCATTTTCGAATACGACTCAAAATTTCTTACTTCTCCTAACTTTTTGCAAACTATATTTTGAAACAAAAATTCATAAAACAAAAACTTTCAAACAAAAGTACTTAAATGTAAGATGCTTACAACAATTGCTTTCATGTTAGATTTTTCTTATTAATTATCGTTCTTTCTCGACTTTATTTACGGATTTGTTCATTTGGTTCGTTACTCCCAGTGAATAAACTGAGGTCCATTTGACTGAAAAGTTAAAATATAGCATAACAAAAGGCAAGTCTTTTACCATGGCTGAGAAATAAAAGTCTACCCGTCCATTAACTACAAGCTGTAAACTAGGAAAAGACAACGAAAAACGCTGAGTAACAAGCATACAAGCAATTAACGCTTCGAGCAATCTCCGATGTTGCGCGTTAATTTCCTTGAAGAAACTGAGTCAGCATTCAAGGGAAATAAGCGTAGGAAACAGTGTTGAAAATTTTCTCAACCCTTTTTAAGATAAACCGGTTTTCAAAACACTTTAGTTATTTGATGTTTTACGCCCTACTCTTTTTTGTTTATTTTGTGTTTTATGTTATAATTACGGATAGATAGCGACGGTATTCGGTATTTAGTCTGTTTTTCTATTCGGTATTAGCTCATTCTGAAAATATACTTTCGTTATAATAATGTGATATGCAAGCACTTTCATTTTAGCCTTTTTTCTGGTTATGTTGGTAAACTGTTTTGCTTGTAATAACCTTCAAACAAATCGCAGAATCTTGTTTAAATTATGAGTTTTTAATGATGAACAATAACTTGTGTTTATACTATTTAATACAATAAAAATTGGGATTTTATGACATAATTTGGAAATGGATAAAATGTCTTTTTTATTTCCAATTTGTTTGTTTTAAGTTTTAGTTTAAGACTCACCTTTGTTTAAAAGAATGAAGCATCCTAAGCAAAGTATATTTAGATTGAATTTCGAAATAACTAAATTTTTTAACATAAGACATAAGTTTTTTATTAAATTCCTAAAGAATGTGATTTAAACATAAAGCTAAAAATTTAGCAAATTATTAAACATCAGTTTTGGATTCAGTATTTTACAATAAACAGCAGCTGTGTAAACAATGTAGTGCTGTTGTGAACGCAATTCCACCGAAACTAAATTTATAAACATACAACGTTCCAGTAAAAAATATTCAGGACTGACTTTGACATTTTTGAGCTTGTGAACCTGGTTGTGGTCGCCTTTTTAACACATAACCAGCATTATTTCTTTGTTTAGTGGGGTTTTGTCACTATAGTATAACTACGCTATACTATAGAACAGCGGTTCCCAAACATTTCTAAAAATTTTTCCTGGCGGACCCTTTGCAATTATTTTGATATTTCGCGGCCCTATAAAAATCAAAGAATGCTATAGGAAAAATGCAAAAACCACACCAATCAAAGTAAAAGCAAAAATTAACAAATACGGTAAGCTTTTAATGGGGTAGGTGCACTTGTTTTGCTGCAACTAACTCATCAATGTTTGGTTTGGTTTTGGATAGCGCAACTCTCCTGTCGTGTACTACATCCATCCTCTGAAACTGCTTTAAAGACTAATTCTCATTGCGGACCCTCTGAAACTGCTTTACGGACCCCAGTTGGTCCGCGGACCCCAGTTTGGGAACCGCTGCTATAGAAGCATATGAAGACGTTTAAGGCCAAGTCAGTAAACAGCATACCCCATTTACACTAGGTGTGGCCTCTCCTGCACATAGTCAAAGCAAAACGTGGCGTACAGTTGCATTGTTTGCTGAAGAAATATGAAATTTTGTGACTTTTCCTAAAAAATGTTCAGCTATCTGTCCATGTTTGTTTGAGAAAGTTGGATTTTGTAATTTTTGAGATATTGTGATATTTTCATAATTTTGCTCTTCTCCACATTGAAGCGTATTACTCATTTACGCACCAATAACTCGACTAACTATTCTCTTGCGTTCTCTTCTCGCGGTCAGCTGCTTTTCCGCACAGCGGGGCGCGGCGTAACAAGACAAACTTCTAGAAATGTATCACTTGTAGAAATATTTAATTTACACTAAATGCACTTTTTTAGTTTTACAATTATGATGTATACAGGAAGCCAGATGTTTTTGCTACTAACCTGTAAAAATCTGATCAGTTTACGACGTATAGTTTTCGAGTAATTAACGGTTGAAAATGTGTCTGCAGTGGCGGTCACACCTAGTTAAAATCGTAAAGTCGCGCACCTGGTTTGGATAGGGTTAAGTCATTACGAACCCAAATGAGTCAAATTTGTTTGCTTTCTTTGTTTATGAATCTTCAAATTGTATTTTTCAAAAAGCTATACAGTTATTATTTATGCTATATAGCCTATACTATATATATATATACTGTTTTGATGTATTCTATCGTTGAATTCGGCGAATTGAATTGAATCATACCAAAGCTTTCAGAAACCAGAGAATATGAATTTCCAGAAACTTAAAATATAATTCGTCTGTTTTATAACATAATTACAGTGAAAAGAATTTCTTTTGTATATATGTTTGCATTTTTTACATTGAATAAATGTATTATTCCAACAGCATTATCATTATTCTCCTATTTTGCAAATTTCGCTTTTCCCCAAAGTTTACTTTAAAGTCAAACTCTCAGTTACGTGAAGAAAATTTTGAGATGAAATTTTCTACGTGTGATCTAAATTATCAATCTGTATGGTTACAAACTTCATTAGATTAACGTTAAATTTAAAACTGTTCAAATAAAGAATAGAAAGTTCGTCTTTATGAACTAAACGTGCATACAGGAGACAAAACAGTTTTTTTCAATTTTATTTTTGCCGGTATTTCGAACACAAAATGTCACTGAAATAAGAAAAACGCTCGCCTGCCACAAAGGCAGAAAAATATAACAAAGGAAAATAAATATTGCTACAGAAGGTTTATTGAAGATGAGCAAAATCGGTTATTTTTGTTAGTCACAGCGAAATGTTTATTTACAAAATTATATGAAAGCTTTGCCGAAATCGGATAGGTTACACGTCATAGGCCCTGAGGTACAACAATCCGTAATCAACCGACCTTTTGCATTGCTCCATGGAATCTACAGAGCCCCAAACCACCAATACATCTATATAATAAAACAAAAACAAAACACTCAATTTTAAATTCCTGCATTTAAAAGCATAAAACTCACAATGCCACGATTGAAATTGAACGACTTATTAATGGCTTTACGCCACCTACTTCTAATATGCAATATTGCAATACGTAGACATCTTACAATTCAAGGTATTTCCACAGGCGAGCGACCGAGTCCGACTTCGATAAATGCAGGAGCCGTTGTGATACTCCTGGCACCTGTATTCCTCCCCTCGAAGTTGGAAGCTTAAACCACCCGAATAATATATCGTGGCCACTTCGGCAACCTGGACCAGAATTACATATCGATTATAATAATCAATGAAATCGAGACGTTTCAATGTCCGTGAACATCTCGTTTAGATAAATGAGATATGGGTGTAGACTTAGAATCAGCAAATGCGTTTTAAAGCTACCTTCAAATATTATAACACAAAGTGTTTGATCGTTTGCATTTAGGTAAAATCGTTTGCAAGATTTAAAACCAGAAAACTTTTCCTCACCATCTAAGCTTCGTTCATAACACTACATAAGGGCATTTAAAGGATAAAAATGAAACAACAGAATTTAATAGAAATTTTACCTTTACATGGAATACTCACCGCCAGACTTGGGATGTTACGAAACTTTTTACTCTCGCCACACACGCTTTCCCTGGTTCCGGAATAGACATAGTCGACCTTGGGGTGTCCCCTTAATACGACTACGGCACAAAAGCTATCCCAAAACATGTGAATACTATGAACTATGATACCTTTTTTAAGCTTTACTTTTACTTTATATAAATTAATCACAAAAATAAATAAAAAAAAAATTTCTAAACAAAATGTAGGTGTTTAAAAGTTGACCGTTAAATGATTTTCCCTTCTTTGTTGTTTGCTAATTATTTTAAAACGTTTCCACCTTTCCATTCGTTACATCAGCTTGATAACCTGAACTTAATTTACCTTAAAATTCAAAATATATCTGACAAAAACAACTTTTCTTAACATGAATGTTACACAGCAAGCCTACCTATCTCTTATAGTCGCAACAACAACTTAATTAATTTGTTAGTAACTGGGAAAGAAATACGCCAAGCATGGTCCTAGGTAAAGCAATTAAGGCTGCCAGCGATCACACGCTTTGCACGTTGATTGGAACGACTGAAACGCGCTTATTCAAAAACAAAAATGTCAGTGAGAAATGTCGAAGATTTCATAAATTTATTTGACTTAAACTACTGACGTGCATCGCGCCGGGCTGCCCGCAGCATCATGTTCTTCCCTGTACCAGGATCAGCGTCTGTCGTTGTCAATTGTTGTAGTTCACAATTCGTGTCGTAGTTAAGTAAGGTATCAGCGTATTTGTTGTAATGTTTGTCAAGAGAATTATTCTGGCTTGAAATTGTTGCACCATAAATTTTGCTTGAAAGTTTTCAAGTTTGTTTGATATTTTTTTCTAAGTCGTTGAATTATAACAAAAGATGTAGAGAGCATAAACATATGCATAAATGCATGTAAATAAGAGGAAGAGTTATAAACAATTTTGACAACTTGCAATTAGTATCTTTCGCTTAGAAATTTTGTTTTACTTTTTCCTACTATTTGAAGAAAGTGGTATTGTTAGAACACTGAAATGAATTGGAGTAATTTTTGCGATGAAGTTATAAAACACGGAGGTTTACATGTCGAATATGCTTATCTACAAAACAGAGATAAGATTTTGGGAGAAAAAAGAAAGTACGGGAAATTTCCATATCTTACAGTAAGTATTTTTAGCAAATATAACAAGAGCATTGTTAATTTATTATTATAGTTTCGTGTTTTGTTTAGGCTTCTTGAGACGTTTCTCAAATTAATTTCAGAAATGGACCCCAAATATGTTTAATCTAACTTATATGTAAACGCATTTTGTCATTTTAGCTTTTTTCTTTAATTTCACTTTGATATTTTTCAATCAGTTTTCCGAAGCGTCCATTATTGTCAGAAATTTGATTGGTTCAAACTTTCAGTTGCGTGATGAAAGATACAAATTATGGGAGATCAATGGCGAGGTATTCACTTACGTGAGCCCAACAAGGTGCATTGTGTACGGAGCACACTCCACATGTAAGGGATTTATGAATTGCTACAGAGTGATCCTTTCTAAGTGTTTATTTAATCTAAGATAACTGTATAGAGTCAAGTCATCGGTGCGTTATGAGTGACCGCTTAAATGCAATCATTGATTCAAGGTGTTTTGACTTTTCATTGGACAGTTTTCCTAATCGTATGTGGCATTTCCACTCCAACTCCTTTAAGTCAGTGTCAAAAAGCGGTCGCTTAAGGGCTGAAGCGCCTCAAGGAATTGTGATCCTGCTACTTTGGTGCAAGAATGTATTCAGTACAATGAAAACCTAATCATTGTTCAAGAAAAATAAAGAGACATTGCTACACATTCATATTTCGATGCAGTGTTGACACAGTCTATAGGCAAAAGACATTAAGTCAGGCACACTTAACCGGTCATCCCCCGAAGACATTTCTCTGGTCTATTTAGTTCAGCATCAAGTTAAAAAACCGAATAATTTGATAATTTATATAGCTTCTTTTCGAAATGCAAACTAATCGGCAAAAATTTTGTAGTAAAGGAAACAACAGAATAATGTTCGAGTAAAATACGATACGACAATTCAACCAAATAAAAGATTACAAAACCTGTTTTATTTTATTTTCTTTTTCTCATTTGTATGTCCTTATCCAACCACCCGACCTACATAGGTGTCGGGGCATGAACGAACAGCCACTGTGGGTAGTGCTGTTTATTTAAATTGCGAAATTGCGTACGATGTATTTCGTGAGCAACATGGAGCAAGCAGGGAGAAGCATGAACATGAACAAATTGGATATTTTGAACAAATTATCTCAAAAAAAGGTTAACAAGAACTGTCATTATAGCAAGAATATTTTACATAAAAAAACGTAAAAATTGTTTAATTCTATCATTCAACCAGAAGCGTTAAAGCACTTTTATTTTGATAACGTTTGCATTTTATCAGTGGTTTAGTTTAAGGTTGACTTTCTCATTGTGCTTTATATAGACGAACAAGCGTATCCCGTAATGGAAAAATGAATGATTGTACAGAAAAGACGTTACAACATGTTTACAATACGTTAAAACAGAAGCCACAGATTGCAAGAAGATGACCAAATATTTTTACTTTTTTTTGATTTAAGACATTCCAAGACTACTTTTCCAGGTCTGGACGCGTGGTAGTGCATAGCGTACTGCTTCTTGACATTGTTCTAAAGAACACAATGGGCCACTTGCAATCACGATACCTGTCGAATAAACCAGAGAAAAACGTGACAGTACTGTGTATGTGGCATTGTAAGCTTTTACTGTATGTCTTCATTTCAAACTATCCTTAAAAATGCTGAGTTAAACAATTATTAGACATCTTACTTCTGGGTTGAGTGAGATTTACCCCGAAAACGAGAAATCTTGACAGACTTTCAAAAATGAATTGGTCGTCTTCTTTCTTGATAAATTCGAATTGATGGTCGGAAATCTTGAAATTTAAACCATTCGCCCGAATAAGGATTTCAGCTTCGGAAAACTAGTTTAAAAACGGCGAAATAAAATTAAAAAGACTTAAAAAATTTTAAACTACAAATTGTAGATACAAAATTGTTAGAAGTATAAAGCATACTTGTAAGACACATTACTTTGCAATTAAAGGAAACAACAACAAACAACTAGCAACAACAAACAACTAGCAACAACAAACAACTAGCAACAACAAACAACTAGCAACAACCTAAATTAACCGACTGAATCCACCAAAGGGACTACAAAAATTTAATTCTTAGATAATTTACTTACAGAAAAGTCTTTATAAAAACCGGGAAACCACCCGCATTCTCCTCTGATGCCATCCTCTTTATGCGCATAGACATAATTGACATAATGACCAGCTTTCTTTACAACTTCAACGCAAAATTCATCCAACCCCATCATGATTGAGTGTTTTCAAAGCCACTAAACCTTTCTTAATATCTATAAAAAGTTATATTTTTAGGGACGGTTAACTTCAGAACTATTTAGCCAAGAGCATTTTTTTCAAATTTACTAGTAAATATTATGGTTTAAATCATTTCCTTTTTGTATGATATTTTACTGCCTGTCATTTACTGAAGATGCCTTGTAGAGCGAAATATATATTTATAAAACATGGTTGATCAGATAACTTAACTTGGCTGAAAATTGTTTTTATTACAACTTATTAAAGATAATAGTACAAAATAGTATATGTTTATAACACAATTCCATCATTTGTACATTTTCTACGAAAATCTATCTACAAAATTCCTGTTTTAATTTTGAACTTTGTACATTTATAGTTGTGGCGGTAAGCTAACAACTAAACGGTTGACCTTAACTTCATTCAATTCATTAAAAAGTCAAGATAGTACCAACAAATGCCAAATTCTTTCTGAAGCACTAACATCATCAACCTGCTAATCATTGACTTAAATCAGTAAGATGAGAACCAAACCTGGTTACAACTAATGCATTCGACAACCAAAGACGCTAAGCATCGCAGACTAAAGTAATCTTCGCTGAGTAGAGCCAGCGTCGCACGTTGATTAATTAAAACAAGATACACTGAAAGGAAAGATGCGTTACGGCAAGGTAAGTTACAGATCCACAGACGCACAGATTCTGATATTTACTAATGACAAATAAGTTATTGACGAATGATAACATGTCATCAGCCGGCTACCTCAATGATCGAACGCATGCAACTATAGAAGCACTTAACGTTACACTAAACAAGAGATTCTTGATAACTGATAGCAGCACCGATCGACCATATTTTAGCTATGCAGCACAACACATATGAAGCTAGCCCTGGTCAGTGAACAACAAAACATGCAATAACATAAGAGGGAAATAGTCCAGTGCTTTCTAATGAATTTACAAAATTTTCAAACAACGAAAGTTAGTATCTTTCAACTTTTTGCCCATTCAATGCGACTAAAGGTGATATCAAATAACAGTACATACTATGACGTGGCGTTCCTTGATAGGTTCATGCGACGCGAATAATACGGTTCAAACAATGGTTGAAGCAATTGGTTGAGATGAGCATGCAAGGAATTTTTGCCTGGATTGTCGCGAACTGACTACGTGGTGATAATGTTTGATCCCATGTTGGCCATCCATTTCGTTGCACGTGTCAATTTTATTCTAAGTGTATAATACTAATCAACGTGTAAAGCGTGTAACTGCTTGCAACCTTAATTGCTTAACGGAATTCCATACTCAGAGATTTTTTGGTCAGTTGCAAGCTCACTACGTGCTCAAGTCAATGCCATTACCCACGACTGTTGTTGTAATTGGTTCGTGTTTGTTAGAGTTTTAGTCATAATGTGTCTTTTTATATTTTTATATTTCATTTTAATGTAATTTGAATATACATTTTTGATCCTATTTTAAAAAGATACTAGGTAAAGAAAAGTTTTCTGCACGACACAAATGGGTTGGTTTCAATTTTGTCGCGCAGTTAAAAAAAACGGGAGGTCCATCAGTTAAATTTATCTTTATTATGCAGAAGAGAGAAGGGTTGGAAATGAATTCGCGCATAACAATTTTCCAAAATTTACAGTAAGTATAATCAGTAGAAATGTAAATTTAACTACAAAGGTTCATTGTTATATTTTTGATTCATGTGATCCCAAATATGCGAGATAATAGTTACTGGTTTCTTATTCAGTTACCGGTTACCAGTTAGTTAATGCTTAATTAGGTACTAGTTACTGTAGTTAAAAAGTTTGAGAGTGCTTTTTCGTAAATATGGCTCCAACTTAATCCATGACTTTTTTCTTTTAAATTGTCGTCGAGTGCGTGTAAGATCCACACGATATTAGCCTGTACTTTTATAACTTGTTGCATACACATTATTTTTAGTCAAAATAGTTTAATTGTTTTACACTTTAACATTAAAATAAATATGATAAAATTTTTATATGATAATGTAAGAACTATATGTTGGTTTGCTTGCACAAACGGCCAATGCAGATGTGTTTTCGTTTTCTTTGGTTTCATCAACTTTACTCTGATATTTATCAAATATTGAGATTTCAACCAACGTCAAATCTGAAGGTTCTAATTTCCAGCTCCGTGGTGTGGTATTCAATTGTGTAGAGAACTTCTGTGGTGTTTTTACTTACAAAAGTCCAACAATTTCGATTGTTCATATGAACAGCCAGGAATGTAAGATGTCTATCATGCATGAAATTTTGGATTGTGTTGGAATTACATTTATAGAGTAAAAGACATCGTAGCTTTCGAGTTAAGTTAAATCCTTTTAAATTTAGTAACTAATAAGACTTTTTTGATGTATTGAATTATTTTTACAGTTTATCTAAACTTAGTGATAGGTGGCTGCATGGGCGGACGCTCATGACATTTGTTTAAACGCGGTTAAAGCGGCATTCCCGAATCTATGAAGACTTTTCCACTGAAGCTTTTGTTCGTCGTTGCATTGTTTTCAAAGTTAATGTTTCGTGACACATTTTAACGAAATAAACGATTTCTGACTTTTAGCAATAGACAAAATCGTTTACACAGTGTCTCATTGTTTCTTAAGTGAGAGAAAAATAAGTTCGCGCCCATAAGCGAAGAAAATTCGTCAGTACTTAGTAAAGAATTCTTCAATGTCGTTTAGTGATTTGTAAGTATTCGATTGTGTGCGTTACAAACTTTTTATTTAATAATCATTGTTGTGACGTTGAAGGAAAATCTTTCAATGATACAACGTTTACTTATTGCAATGAAACAAACAGTGTATTAAGGTAAATCTGAAATCATATGTTTTACCCGCTTTGGATATGAATGATAATGAAACCAGATTAGGTATTTGTAAAGCAGTGGTTAGCAGGCTGGTTAGATCATCCTGGCATCCACTTTATAAAGTGCGTGGAGAGAGCAGGTGATAAGAAAACCATCAAAGCAAAGGGCTGAGTTTAATTCGTTGCAATCGGCAAAAGACAGCCCCTGATGTCGATTTTAATTAGATTTTGCTTGTTTGCAACTATGGGGACGAAAGCGTAAGAAATTTTGCCGGAAAGTTTAGATGGTGTAGCGGTGGCATAGAGCCTGGTATTAAAAGATAACTTGTTGCATAACATTCATGATAACCATGATGGTACTTATTTCAGCTTTACCGACATGCAAACGTAGCTGGTTTGATGATGTTACAGTACGTGAAATTCATATAGAAACGTTTTGTGATTACTTGCAAACTGAAGATTATCAGTTATTGCTTTACACCAATCATGTCAAAACGCCTTTTTTTCCACCATGATTTTTATCATCTTTATTCATCTTTAACTGTTTTGGGAGCCTTGAAGATTTTGAGTGACGTATGGGTACCAGTTAAATGTCCATTTACTTTCTTCAAGTCACACAGTTATAATTGGTTTACTGTAAGGGCGCATATTAAGTGTCAAATTGTTTATTAAAATCAATTAAAATTGATGAATTTATGTCGAGTCAAAGGTCCATTGTAAAATAAATTGTCAGAATATGGAAAAATATTTTTATTTTTATTGATCACAATTCAACATGTAGTTTTATAACATTGAAAACGATGCAGAGATTGGTTGTCAAACTCCATTTGGATAAAACCACCTGAGCCAGGTTATCCCAAAATGCACCGCTCTTTGACATTGATGAAAAGAACCGTTTGAGCCACATGCCGCCAAGATAACTGCCCAAATAAAAGCATCAAAAATATTGCCTAACTGATTGAATTTAAACGAACAAATTTTGTGCGCAATTATGGATTAACAATTATCCATTATGGTTTGGATGGCTTCATCTCTAACAAAAAATATATATAGAAACAGTTAGGTTCAAATATTCAGACATCTTACATTCAGGAGTAGATGCAAAAGAAAGGCACCTTGTAGGACTCTCATAAGCGAATACACCGTCGACATGCTCAATAAATCTGTATTCCTCGCCACGAAGCACGAAGTTAGAACCTTTGGAATTTGTGATAATCGATGTTTCTGGAAGCTAGTTTATAAATATCAAAACTAAATTCAAATGATACATCGCATTTACAAAATAACTACAATCAAAATACGAATACAAAATAAATTTAAACCTTAAACACGGTTAGAAAGATTAAAAAAACTAAACTAAACTAAAATTAAAAACGGAAATACAACGTTTATCTCGCAATGTGTTCGTAAATAGCGACTCAACGTTTAAGAATATACATGTAAATAAATCTCAAACACAATGTCATATGTAACTATTAGTGGAGGGTAAAAGTTTTACTTATAACCAGGACCTATTGCGCAATACTGCAAAGTAAGCCTTGTAATAACCAACATATAACTATATAATTGATATTATTTACAAAATTTATACAAATACTTTTATACATTTTACTTAATTACATCTGAATTTTACCTACTTTATTTTCTTACTTATTTTATTTGCTCGTACTTATTTTGTTCTTATTTTACCTACTTTATTTTACTTACTTGACACTTCGCTTACTTTTAAACAAATTAACTGAATTACTTACTGAAAAACTTGGGAAAACATTATTTGTCCGTAGCTCTCCCCATCTGATTTGCCTAGACCCTATATAGATATAATCGACCAAAGGACCTCCGTTCATGAAAACTGTCCGGCAATATTCATCAAAAGCCATTTGTGAATTACGAAGTGACAATATTATTTCTTCCTTATACCTTTCTTAAACAAATCTTTTAGCTTCTAAATGTAAAATGAAAATTTCCAAACTAAATATAATTACGAATAAATTCTCTTCGATTGTATTACTGTACTTACTTAAGGTTTTCTATTTAGTTACTTTCGATACTCTTACCGAGTAATCTGTATTTCTTGTAAACTTAATGAACTACATTTGACTGCAAGGTTAATATCTATTTATAGCGAATGCAACTTTTTACCTCAAAGGACATAAAAATTTACTTAATTACATGTTGTACAGTTAACTAGCAACTGAAAACGACAAACGTTAAGTACAACACAAGGCAAGCAATTAACACTGCTAGCAGTAACCCGCTTTCCACGTTGATTACCGACACGGTAAAGCAAAACGCATACAAGAAACTACAGGCAAATTGTAATCAAAAAACTTGATTTGGTGGATTAAAGTATTTATGAAGATGTTTGCATTTTAATAACACTTTTGGTGATAGTCTTCTTTATGTATTATAGAAGAAAATTTCGCAACAATAATAACTGTTAAAGACAGTTATGAGATATAGCGAAATGAGATATAGTTTTAAAGTGAATTTGTCCTTTTATTTTAGCAAGTACGCTCGTCTTAAATTTGTGAAAGCATGTAAGCTCTACACAAGCAAAACCCTCAAAAATTTAGAATAAAACCAACACCAGTTAAAATAAGACCAACAGTGTTGTAATAGGTATAAATATTTAAGAAACGCGAGAACTTAAATCTTTGATAGAAATATTTTCCCCATTTTGAACTTGTTCTAGTGATGACATTATTTTGCTATTCATATATAGAATTACATCTTCCTCAGCGCTTGGCTAACCGCCATAGACGTAATAAATATAGCAAATAATTTTTTGTTTCTTAAGGTGCAAATATTTACCCATGGAAAATTACTGAGAAAGCAAGATAAGAAGTTACAAGATAACAGAAATGAAGAAATGGAGAAATGGAGACATGGAGACATAAGTCCGGTGATTTGAGATAAATATCTGAGAGAAAAATTATCTTCATTTCCTTAATTGTCTTGTCATTTACAAAATCTATTTCGTTCTGCTTTCTTTATTCTTTTTTCCTGACTTTAATTTTGCGTGTCTATTAAGGCAGAAAATGGATGAGAAGTTGCTTAGAAATAAAAATATGCAAGTTGAAACATGACACCAGGCTAAATTAGGAAATATAACATTAACCTAAAATAGGTTTGGTGGAATTTGGATTGATAGTTTTAGCGGTTTTACAGCATTTTAGTAATTAATTCATATAAAAACGCTTTGTGATTAATTGCAAACTAAAGATTATCAGTTAATGCTTTGCACCAATCATGTCAAAACTTCTTCCTGTTTTCTCAGGCTTAGCCTGAGGCTCAGGTCAGCCTATATATTAACTGGGTTGGGTGCCTAGAAGGATTTGAGTGAGGTATGTGCAAGCACCCAAGCAGCGATATTAGACAAACGATGGGTAAAATGGTGAATCTATTGCCTATATGTATTATATACTAGTTAAAGGTTCATTATCTTTGTTTAAACGTTGAAGCCTTATTAATGCCTTCTATAAGCAATTTAAAATAAGTTAAGACCTATGCCCAAATCCAAAGCTGGAAATGTCCATTTTCTGTCTACAAGTCACACAATTATCATTGGTTTACTTTGCTGCTTACTGTAAGGGCGCATATTAAGTGTCGCACTGCTTATTAAAATCAATGAAAATTGAAGAAACCTTAGGTCGTGTCAAAGGGCCATTATAAAATAAACTGTCGGAATGTAGAAAAATATTTTTATTTTTATTGATCACAATTCAACATGTAGTTTTATAGCATAGAAAACAATGCAGAGACTGGTTGTCAAACTCCATTCGGATGAAACCATTCGAGCCAGGTGATCCCAAATTGCACCGCACTTTGACAATGACGAAAAGAACCATTTGGGCCACAAGCCGCCACGACAACTACCGAATAAACAAGCATTATGAAACATTAACTTCACACTTTAGTAATTGCATTTATACAAACGAACATCGAGTACTAAGTCATTTATGGATAGGATGGCTTCATCTCTAACAAACGTAGAAACGTTTAGGTTGAAAAGTTCATAAACATCTTACGTTCAAGAGTCGAAGCATAAGAAAGACACCTTGTAGGACTCGCATAGGTAAAAATCTCTTCAACATTATTCACAAATCTGTATTCCTCACCACGAAGCACGAAGTTTGAATTTTTGGAGTTTGTGATGATTGACACTTCCGAAACCTGGTTGATAAATATCACAATAAAAGCAAAAAATAAAATCTGCTCATGTTTTTGACGTCAAGATGTTAAACGTTTTACCTATAACCAATAGCTATTGCGCGATACCGCAAAGTAAGCCTTCGAATAACCAACATTTAGCTGTATAGTTGATCTTATATATCACAAAGTAAGCTACTTCTATATAAATTACTTACTGTAAGGCTTAAAAAACTATCGTTTGTTGTTAGATCTTTCAGTTTGGACCGTCTAGTCCCTACGTAGACATAATCGACCAAAGGACTTCCGTTTCGAAACACTCTTCGGCAACATTCATCAAAATCCATATTTTGGGTTTCACTTTATTTTTTTCCTAATATCTTTCTTAAACAAAATCTTTACTTTTAAAATGTAAAATGAAAACTTTCAAACAAAAACAAAATTAGTTACAGAATTCCTTTCAACTGTATTATTGTATTTATTCACCTCTGATATTCCTGTAAGCTACACTAACTTGTTTCGCACATTTTGCTTTAAAAAGCATTAACCTGAACTACCTAACTTTAACTGCAAATCAAGACGTTTATATTTGCTACAAACGCCAAACTAAAACAACAAAACAAATTTATCAACTTTTAAATGTTGCAAACTACTGTAGCAACAGACAAGAAAAGACGCTGAGTATCACACAATTTAAGCATTTAATGCTGATGCGTTACACGTTAATTGTACCTAAAGCAAAGTGCAGAAGAAACTCCAAGACAAAAGCAATCAAGAAACTTGATTTGGCGGCTTAACTTATTCATGCAAATGTTTGAATTTTTGCAACATTTTTCTCGATTGCTACGCATTATATAAGAAATGATCGCAACAACAATAATTGTTAAAAAGTCATACAGTTCCATGATGACATTTTAAAGTGAATTTCTACTGTTATTTTAGCAAGGGCGCCAATATCAATCTTATCTAAGGATAAACTAACACGATGAAAGAACTAAGAAATATTGGAAAAAAACATCAACAGAAAAACCAATAATGATTACAGGTGCCCAAACGAGCAAAATTTTTCCACGCCAGATATTAATTTTTCACCTGGGCAGAGATGAAGTGAAGAAAACGAAGTAACATTGGAGACCAAAAGACAAGATTTGTTAGATGTCTAAAATGATCGAAGTGACAAATGCACTGAAAAATAATGCTGAAAATGTAAAGAAAATGGATGGTAAGTTGCTTAGAAATAAAAGTATGCAAGTTGAAACTCGACACCGGGTTAAATTAAGAAATATAACGTTAACCTAAAATAGGTTGGTGGAATTTTGATTGATAGTTTTAGCGGTTTTACAGCATTTTAGTAATTAATTCATATAAAAACGCTTTGTGATTAATTGCAAACTGAAGATTATCAGTTAATGCTTTGCACCAATCATGTCAAAACTTCTTCCTGTTTTCTCAGGCTTAGCCTGAGGCTCAGGTCAGCCTATATATTAACTATTTTGGGTGCCTTGAAAATATTGAGTGAGGTATGTGCAAGCACCCAAGCAGCGACATTAGACAAACGATGAGTAAAATGGTGAATCTATTGCCTATGTGTATTATATACTAGTTAAAGGTTCATTATCTTTGTTGAAACGTTGAAGCCTTATTAATGCCTTTTATAAGCAATTTAAAATAAGTTAAGTCCTATGCCAAAATCCAAAGCTGGAAATGTCCATTTTCTGTCTACAAGTCACACAATTATCATTGGTTGACTTTGCTGCTTACTGTAAGGGCGCATATTAAGTGTCGCACTGCTTATTAAAATCAATTAAAATTGAAGAAAGCTTAGGTCGTGTCAAAGGGTCATTGTAAAATAAATTGTCGGAATGTAGAAAAATATTTTTATTGATCACAATTCAACATGTAGTTTTATAACATAGAAAACAACGCAGAGATTGGATGTTAAGAGATGGATGAGATTGGTTGGCAACCCCCATTCGGATAAAACTACTTGAGCCAGGTGATCCCAAACTGCACCGCACTTTGACAATGACGAAGAGAACCGTTTGAGCCACATGCTGCCACGATAACTGCCGAATAAAAAGCATCATAAAACATTAACTTCACACTTTAGTAATTGCATTTATACAAACGAACATCGAGTACTAAGTCATTTTTGGATAGGTTGGCTTCATCTCTAACAAACGTAGAAACGTTTTGGTTGAAAAGTTCATAAACATCTTACGTTCAGGAGTCGAAGCATAAGAAATAGTTCTTGTTGGACTCGCATAAGCAAAACTCTCTTCAAAATGATTCACAAATGCGTATTTTTCTCCACGAAGCACGAAGTTTGAATCTTTGGAATTTGTGATGATTGACACTTCTGAAAGCTGATTGATAAATAGCAAAATAAATGCAAAATCATATGTAACAGGGATGATATCAAACTTTTTACCTATAACCAGTATCTATTGCGCGATACCGCAAAGTAAGCCTTCGAATAACACTCATTTGGCAGTATAGTTGATCTTATATATGACATAGTAACCTACTTCTACATAAATTACTTACTGTAAGGCTTGAAAAACTATCGTTTGTTGTTAGATCTTTCAGTTTGGCCCATCTAGTCCCTACGTAGACATAATCGACCATTCCGTTTCGAAACACTCTTCGGCAATATTCATCAAAATCCATTTTTTGGGTTTCACTTTATTTTTTTCCTAATATCTTTCTTAAACAAAATCTTTTACTTTTAAAATGTAAAATGAAAACTTTCAAACAAAAACAAAATTAGTTACAAAATCCCTTTCAACTGTATTATTGTATTTATTCACCTCTGATATTCCTGTAAGCTACACTAACTTGTTTCGCACATTTTGCTTTAAAAAGCATTAACCTGAACTACCTATCCTTAACTGCAAATCAAGACGTTTATATTTACTACAAACGCCAAACTAAAACAACAAAACAAATTTATCTACTTTTAAATGTTGCAAACTACTGTAGCAACAGACAAGAAAAGACGCTGAGTATCACACAATTTACGGATTTAATGCTGATGCGTTACACGTTAATTGTACCTAAAGCAAAACGCAGAAGAAACTCCAAGACAAAAGCAATCAAGAAACTTGATTTGGCGGCTTAACTTATTCATGCAAATGTTTGAATTTTTGCAACATTTTTCTCGATTGCTACGCATTATATAAGAAATGATCGCAACAACAATAATTGTTAAAAAGTCATACAGTTCCATGATGACGTTTTAAAGTGAATTTCTACTGTTATTTTAGCAAGGGCGCCCATATCAATCTTATCTAAGGATAAACTAACACGATAAAGAACTAAGAAATATTGGAAAAAAACATCAACAGAAAAACCAATAATGATTACATGTGCCCAAACGAGCAAAATTTTTCCACACCAGATATTAATTTTTCACCTGGGCAGAGATGAAGTGAAGAAAACGAAGTAACATTGGAGACCAAAAGACAAGATTTGTTAGATGTCTAAAATGATCGAAGTGACAAATGCACTGAAAAATAATGCTGAAAATGTAAAGAAAATGGATGGTAAGTTGCTTAGAAATAAAAATATGAAAGTTGAAACTCGACACCGGGTTAAATTAGGAAATATAACGATAACCTAAAATAGGTTGGTGGAATTTTGATTGATAGTTTTAGCGGTTTTACAGCATTTTAGAAATCAGTTCATATAAAAACGCTTTGTGATTAATTGTAAACTGAAGATTATCAGTTAATGCTTTGCACCAATCATGTCAAAACTTCTTCCTGTTTTCTCAGGCTTAGCCTGAGGCTCAGGTCAGCCTATATATTAACTATTTTGGGTGCCTTGAAAATATTGAGTGAGGTATGTGCAAGCACCCAAGCAGCGACATTAGACAAACGATGAGTAAAATGGTGAATCTATTGCCTATGTGTATTATATACTAGTTAAAGGTTCATTATCTTTGTTGAAACGTTGAAGCCTTATTAAATGCCTTCTATAAGCAATTTAAAATAAGTTTTGTCCTATGCCCAAATCCAAAGCTGGAAATGTCCATTTTCTGTCTACAAGTCACACAATTATCATTGGTTTACTTTGCTGCTTACTGTAAGGGCGCATATTAAGTGTCGCACTGCTTATTAAAATCAATGAAAATTGAAGAAACCTTAGGTCGTGTCAAAGGGCTATTGTAAAATAAACTGTCGGAATGTAGAAAAATATTTTTATTGATCACAATTCAACATGTAGTTTTATAACATAGAAAACAACGCAGAGATTGGATGTTAAGAGATGGATGAGATTGGTTGGCAACCCCCATTCGGATAAAATTACTTGAGCCAGGTGATCCCAAACTGCACCGCACTTTGACAATGACGAAGAGAACCGTTTGAGCCACATGCTGCCACGATAACTGCCGAATAAAAAGCATCATAAAACATTAACTTCACACTTTAGTAATTGCATTTATACAAACGAACATCAAGTACAAAGTCATTTTTGGATAGGCTGGTTTCATCTCTAACAAACGTAGAAACGTTTTGGTTGAAAAGTTCATAAACATCTTACGTTCAGGAGTCGAAGCATAAGAAATAGTTCTTGTTGGACTCGCATAAGCAAAACTCTCTTCAAAATGATTCACAAATGCGTATTTTTCTCCACGAAGCACGAAGTTTGAATCTTTGGAGTTTGTGATGATTGACACTTCTGAAAGCTGAATAACAAATAACAAAATAAATGCAAAATATAAAATCTACTCATGCGTTTGACGTCGCATTTAAAAAATAAATACAAAACCAAGATGTATTTCTTAAAACCGATCAAAAATGTTAAGAAAACTGATCTAAATTTGGAAATATAACAATTACCTAATAACGCATTTCTAAATGGCGAATTAGGTTTATTTAAGGAGGAATGAAAATAAAAATTTTTGAAGTCAGAAATTTCGCGACGATTCAAACACAAGGTCATATGTAACAGGGTTGATATCAAATTTTTACCTATAACCAGTATCTATTGCGCGATACCGCAAAGTAAGCCTTCGAATAACCAACCTTTGGTGGTATAGTTGATCTTATATATGACATAGTAACCTACTTCTACATAAATTACTTACTGTAAGGCTTGAAAAACCCTCGTTTGTAGTTAGATCTTTCAGTTTGGCCCATCTAGTCCCTACGTAGACATAATCGACCATTCCGTTTCGAAACACTCTTCGGCAATATTCATCAAAATCCATTTTTTGGGTTTCACTTTATTTTTTCCTAATATCTTTCTTAAACAAAATCTTTTACTTTTAAAATGTAAAATGAAAACTTTCAAACAAAAGCAAAATTAGTTACAGAATTCCTTTCAATTGTATTATTGTATTTATTCACCTCTGATATTTTTATAAGCTACACTAACTTGTTTCGCACATTTTGCTTTAAAAAGCATTAACTTGAACTACTTACCCTTAACTACAAATGAAGACGTTTATATTTACTACAAACGCCAAACTAAAACAACAAAACAAATTTATCTACTTTTAAATGTTGCAAACTACTGTAGCAACAGAGAAGAAAAGACGCTGAGTATCACACAATTTAAGCATTTATTGCTGATGCGTTACACGTTAATTGCACCTAAAGCAAAACGCAGAAGAAAATCCAAGACAAAAGCAATTAAGAAACTTGATTTGGCGGCTTAACTTATTCATGCAAATGTTTGAATTTTTGCAACATTTTTCTGGATTGCTACGAATTATATAAGAAATAATCGCAACAACAATAATTATTAAAAAGTCATACAGTTCCATGATTTATAGTTTTAAAGTGAGTTTGTGCCGTTATTTTAGCAAGGGCGCCCATATCAATCTTATCTAAGGATAAACTAACACGATGAAAGAACTCAGAAATGTTAGAATAAACCATCAACAGAAAAACCAATAATGATTACAAGTGCGCAAACGAGCAAACTTTTTCCACACCAGATATTAATTTTTCACCTGGGCAGAGATGAAGTGAAGAAAACGAAGTAACTTTGGAGACCAGAAGACAAGATTTGTTAGATGTCTAAAATGATCGAAGTGACAAATGCAGTGACAAATAATGCTGAATTTGTATGTATACCCAATTTATTCATAACTGTGTTATAGGATGTCGGTGCTATACTTCATTTTAGTAAAATTTGCGAAAACATCTTGTGCAGACAAATGGCTAAGACTGTTTATTTCAAACAATTTCAGTGAAAGAATCACAGCTCATAACATCTAAGTCACAAAATTTTCTCCAGATTTCAATTAAATTCATGGTCCTTGCTAATGACCATGACGTTAATGATAAACCATTTCAAAAAATGATCCTTCAATGAAATGTGTAGTATCAATAAACCAATATGACTTACCAGTGCAAGAGTTAATGAAGCCACTAGTGGTTTATTATTTCAACAATCACCACGATGGCTTGTGTAAATATTCCTTGAGGAGGTTGATGATGAATCCACCAAAGGACGATTTTAACAGAATTTTGTTAAAGCAGCTTACTCATTCTGATAAAATCTACTTAATTAAAATTTACCACATTTTTTTCTTATTCTACTGTACTTTGATATTTTTAGGCCAATCATCAGCTTTCGAACGCTGAAACTTGCAATCTGTCGAATACGGTGAAATCATTTATGGAGATTTTACGCTTCAGTCCAAACAAACTCATTCAAAAGAAGGAGAAAATTAAATCATTCCAGGCTTTAGTTATTGTAAACTCAAAGCTAAAGTTGATGTCATTTAAAATGACATAGAAGTTTTCGGCATTTTACAAATAGAGTTGCAACCTAGGTACGACTATGTTATCCGTAGGGTGTGGTAGTGCTTAATACGACATATTCGTTTTATTAAGCGCTTCGTCATGACATATATATCGAACGTGATCATTCTACATTGATCAGATTTGAATGAGGTTTATTAGGATATAGAGATACAGATCTAAGCCAGCAACTTCAATCTTCTCGCACGATATAAAGCGTGTTCATTGTCATAAGCTTCCTAGTAGCAATGACAATATAGATTGTTTGTGTCTTGAGTTTGTTTGAGCTTGTATTTGGATTTTCCTCCTTTCGTTAAGAATACGTTGTCGACAGCATTATACACAAAGTTGCATTGTTTATTGTAAAAACATAACAGTTTATTGATTAGGCCTATAATACAATAAAAATATTTTACATAAAATCATTTCAACTTCGCTACGAAATATCCAATGGCAAAGCCTTCAAAATAGAGAGCCCAAAATCTGCCGCTTCTAGACATGATCAGTTATCATTGGATTCGAAGCGTAAAATCAAGATAACTGCAAAAACATAAAAACAAAATAAACATTACAATAGTAACTGCATTCAAATGGAAAAACTTTAGTCATTATAGCATGATAGCTTAAGTACTTTCATTTTTAATCAATTTTGTATAGGTTGCTGTTTAAGAGTACACAGCATAGACATCTTACATCGCGGGACCACTCCATAAGCAAGCGTTTTTGTTGGGCTTTGGTAAATATAAATACCATTGTAGATGTTTGCACAATCGTAATCCTCTCCATAGAGCACAAATGTTGATCCAAGGGAGCTAAGAACGGTGCAAAAATCCAACATCTATTTAAGTTGAAAATTGAAGAAATTTTTAAAAATTAATAAAGTTGTTAAGTCGAAACTTTACGTTTTTTCTGAAATAAAACCACAATTTAGTTCAATCGGGTTAGAAACGTCTTATGAAATGTAAATGACGCAATATAGCAAACTGCCCGTCGTATCAAAGTTAGCTTATCAACCACACATCTACAGCATAATATATTAACACTAACTAAACTTACTGAAAAACGTGGATAACCCTCAAGCGCCAATTCTGTAAACATCATGCTTTGTAAGGAAATTGTATGTACACTTTTGACCGGTGGTATCTTTTAACACCGGCGCAAAATTCTTTCCAAGCCATTTTTTTTTTTTTTTTTTTTTTTAAAGACAGTTTTCTTTTACCTTGTAACCTAGTGAGATGACAGACAATGAGATAAAAACTTAAAAACATTAAAAACCACGTCGTAGAGTCAAAATATATAACTAACAAATGCAAATCTATTACAACAGCAATAATACTTAATGGCAAGTAATAAAGTAGCATTAGGACAAAGAAATCTATAGCATGGTATTATGCAAGAAATTAAAGCTGCGTCAAGCCGCTCGGTTTGCGGGTTATGAAAAAGTTACGTAAAAAGATTAACTTCAATAAAACGTGAGCATAACGACTGCAGCAAAACTTCTGCCTCCCAAGTCTTATTCTATCAAAAACACTTAAGCTTGCATCACACATCTAGTATCTTCACTCAATCAATGAACGAACATCAGACATGTTGGTTTTTAGATGACGTACGACAAGCAACGTAGCGTTTCCGAAGCATTGTCATCAATACCTTTATTTGATTTTACTTTGACTTATTATTAACGTATTTTTGCACTTGCTCGTATATTCTTAAAACTTCAAAAGCTCGTAAAAGCGACTTAGATTTGTAAAACATAGAAATCAGTTTACTTTTGAAGACATGATTCAAGATTTGTTCTTCAACTTCAAAAGCTTGTACAGACATCTTGCATATGCTGGTTGACCCATAAGCAATCGATCTTGTTCGACGTTCGTAGATAAAAATTTCATTGTAATAGTCCAAACAGCTGTATTCCTTGGTAAGTATAATTGACGCTATACGAACAGCCTGCTTTGATGAAAACCACCCAATAAATATACAAATATTTTTATTTTATTAAATAGAACAATAGTACAATAGAAATTCACAATTTGAGTACAATTCTTGCGTTTGTAAGGTTCATTAGTCTTCCAAGCACTTGATATAAGAGAGGCCGTAATCTACTGCTCTTTCACAATGATCGTGAGCATCTACATGGCCCACAACAACCAATATATCTGCAGATAAGAAAAATTAAAAATTTTGTTATGATTGAATTTGTTTAACCGTTAAACCTCAAAAACAATGCTACTGACATGACTTTATTACATTAAATGTTAGTTTTCCTGTTCTTAGAGATCTTACATCTAAGGCACCATCCATAAGCAAGTGATTTTTCTGTACTTGCAAAGATGTGTATGGAACCTTTATTCTCTACAAATTTGTATTCCTGTCCATGAAGAAAGAAATTCCTATTTCCCGAAGAAGTGATTGCCAAAACGTCATAAACCTGGTTGGAAGTTGTAAAATTGAAATTCAAGAAATGAACGAAAATAAAAAGCATGATCTCATACACTCTCATATTTGTAAGTTAAACGTATTTATAGCTTTCAGCTATAAGAAAAGTCACAGAAAAATGATGAGAAAAAGGAAAAATAATAAATCCCCTGATGATGTGTCCACAAAATGCGTGACTGTATGATAAAACACCATTCAACATCAGTGACATATGTTAGAACACTGACTTACAAAAACATCTAGTTACATGTACATAAATACATTATAAATTAAACAAAGTAATACATAGAAATAAATTTTTACAAACGTTACTTACGTTAAGTCCTGGAAACATTCCATGTGACCAATTCTCGGCCCACTTCTTCTCCCTGGTACCCATGTAGGCATACTCGGCCAGAAGACCTCCGTTTTTCAGAAGGTCGGCGCAAAAACTGTTTGAAGGCATTTCAGTGTCCTACAAAAACTGTCTTACTTTTTTAAAGTCTACACAGATAATTTTTCATTCATTGATATAAAAGAGTTGAAAGAAAAGGCTACAAACATAAAACAGACAGGTGTTTTATGTTGCTCGTTGAAGACGATCCCTCGTTGGCTTTAAACTATTCAACCTATGTATAACCTCTGTTGTAACGAACGATGAAAAGGCAAACTCGAACTGTTCTTAATTGAAAGGTCAAGGTGTCTGTAACTGAGAAAAAAATATCATTATAACCGAGTCAAAAACTAATCTAACTGATCTAATCTTCTAACTAAGTTATTAATCTTTAACTTAACTATAAAAGTTGTGAGCTAACAATTAAAAGCAAGAGACGCTTACGCTTCACTGAATAGGGCAAAGCGATAGGAATCAACACGGCAGCCAATCTTGCACCACGTTGATTATTATTTCAGCCAAAGCAACTCTGGGATTACCTAAAGCACAAAAACAACAAAAGATAATCGAATGGCATCGAAACTTTCTTTTTATCATGAAAACGATTGCATTGTTGTCTTTGTTTGTTTATTCTTATTGGATATAAACACTTTCTCACCTCGAAATATTATTATCTACTACAAAATATAAAACGTGAAGCAACAAAAACAAATTTTTAAATCACAAAAGAGTAAAAGCTGAAATCCTCCTTTTATAGAAGATATTGCTCCGTGATTAATCTTGTGTTTCTGTGGTTTGCAACCGCTGTTGGTTCTGGAGCGGTTTAAAGTATTTGCAACTTTGCAGAAATAGTTCCAGGAATTTACTTGATCGATTTAATGTAACTTATAAATCTATAACATTCTTCAATGTATGTATCCTAACATTTAGTGATCGAAATTTTTACAACAGGATATCGTTTGTCAGAGTTATTTTGCCGTTTTTTGTAGCAAGTTTGCTATTCGACAAACTATTTCATATATAATATATATGAAATGTAG
This sequence comes from Clavelina lepadiformis, assembly GCF_947623445.1. Lineage (NCBI taxonomy): Eukaryota > Metazoa > Chordata > Ascidiacea > Aplousobranchia > Clavelinidae > Clavelina > Clavelina lepadiformis. The sequence continues at coordinate 3,798,436 of NC_135243.1, forward strand.
GTTCTATACTGTTTAATATAAGCAAAAATTGGACTAAATTGGATATTGTTACATCCAAACATAACGGGTCTTAAAAGAAACAGTTTAACTATTCAAAGATAACCACTGCAATCGTGTACATCAAATAACTTTACGCTGCCAAAATAAATGTTTTGACTCCTGCTTTCGTACCGTTTCGTCCCATGACCGCGCTTTTTCAACTAATTAAAATGCGAAGCGTCTGTGTGACCACGCAGTTAATTGCTGTTTCATGACATGTTCTGCCCTTTTCGTTGGCCTTGTTGCCTGTTCACAGCTGGTAGGCAAGGATGAGCATTAGTGTGGTGGCAATATATTTTGCTGTGGTTGGAAACATCCTAACATTTCAGTTAAATACTTCTCAGGTGTCTGTCTCAATTTACTGTTACGTTAAAAGTTTGTAGGCTGCTCTAACTATCAATTTACAATTTTCTGCTTTATGTACAGGTAATTTTGTTTGAATTGTTTTACTGCTATCTTTAAAGGAAGTTTTGGAAGAACTCAAAGGATAGACTGGAAGGTATTCGTATAGAAAGCTGAAAATGTATTGGTCAGCTCTATGCAACAAAATTCAAGTGCGCTATGATTTGGTGAAATATGTTTATTTGGGAACAGCGGAGGGAACGTTGGGAGAAAAGAGCACAATTGAGCTTGGGTTTATTCCAAGTTTTTCTGTAAGCGAGTTACGTTTTACCAAATAGTGACAATTTTGCAGATAAATGTTATGTTGACCAAACCTTACTGACAAAAATACCCCTATATGCAGTACAAAAACTGCTTCATAGACAAAAAATTCCAGTTTTTATTGTTCTGTCAATTCTCTCCAAAATCATAATAATTAGCTGCACATAAACTTTATTTTAACTTCAAATTTTTATTTATACAGCTATGTAACCCGTTTTAGTGCTGTATCGATATACTTATGCAATATGCAATATGCTCTGCAATACACGTTTTACCGCTAAAACGTTGACCTATTTTATATTTGACAATTAGACTGAGCGTCAAAGAATCATCCCCGCATCGTATTTCTCCAAACACTTTCTTGTCAGCTAGGAATTAATAATCAGATGTCATGTGTATGAAGGTTTTGTGATTTAAGTCTTAACCCTTCTCTATCCAACTTCTCTTGTTTTTTGATCCAGGTTGCGGACGCGTCCACCATCGCTAATGCCAATGGCGCAACCTTTGCGTTTCGTGGCGAAACGTACACGTTGAACAACGACTACCATGGCATATTCACTTATCAGTGTCCAACAAAAACGATTGTTTATGGAAAAAAATCCGAGTGTAAGATTTTTATCTATTGCTAACAGTAATTGTTGTAGAAGCAACGTGTGATAAATCATATAATCCCCAACTTTAAAATAATGACATAAACCTCATAAGCCCAATGTCCCCAATTTACTTGGTGTTATAATTGGAGACGTATTCTGTAACTTGCAATAATATGCGTATAACAAAAAGTTTGTTTCTAGCATTTTCTTCAAGCAAACCAGGTCCCAAAGGTTATCTCCTTAAATACAATCACTGCAGTGAAAATTTCTCCTTTTTTGGCAGATATTTTAATCGCATGTGGACGAGTCTTAGGTGATCAAGACACGACCACGCGTCAATGTCGAAAGGCGATAGAATTTGGGCTGCTACTTATCAGGGACGTAATAAATGAGGAATTTGAAACGGACATGGAAAGATGAACTCAATTGCAACGATTCTGCATTCAACGTCACAATGATATAAATGAGTTTGACGTGTCTCGAAGCGCAATGCTGTTTTCACACGATTTACAAAATTACCTTGGCTTGCTTAACATAACACACTTGAACCAGTATCCAATGTGTGCCTTCAACAAACGAGCAAATACGTTATTACAAATTTGCGATACGTTATTACAATACGTTATTACAAATTTGCTAGCGCAACGGTGGTTTACTTAGCAAAACAAATTATACACGACAACTGTAACTTCGTATGCCGCACGTTATTTACCGTTGTTACTTATCTTATTACGATATCAACAACGTATTTTCTACTGTATGTTAAGCCCTCGTGTTACAGTAAACTTGATTCAATAAACCACGTGAAACGTTAATTCGGATTTGCATTGATTTGCACACATGTTTGCACCCTGATATGTTTGTATGAAAATAAACCAAACTATACAAACAAACTGTGCTGTTGTAAAAAAATTTTGCTATTATATGTCGCCGTCCGTAAATAAATGTTTTAGCAAAATTGTGAATTGATTATATTAAGTTGACACCATAATTGCGCGTTTGTTGCCGCTAAACGCTTTTCGGCAAGAAACGGTCAGCAGAGAAATCTCCTAGAAGCTCACATCTCTGGACGTCGCAGAGCAAGGACCGAATGACATTGAACAATATCTGAACAGAGTTCGAATAAGCTTGTACGTTGTCGCTGTATTCCGGTCCCGGTCATCACGGACAACTCAAAATAAATTACGTCAGAGCCGACCTGCGACGTTTAAGGATGACAAAGTATAAAAGCACCGAACTTTAAAAAACTAGTATCAGATCGTCTGCACAATGATTTCGTTCTAAGAATAAAATGCGATCTGAATTTACTGTATATCAGTTCAGCCCGAAACGCAACGTTTTAAGTAGACCAATCAACGTGTGACTCGTGTAATTACCCACAGCGTTGATTGCTTTCTTCATATTTTGAGCGTCTTAGTTTTGTTTAATTTGAAACTTCTTCATTTACGTGAAGTAGGAAGGAGGACGATGTTTACCTATTCGTTGCGGCGTTAGTTACAACAATTTTGACTTCTCAATTCTATGAAATTCGATCTGGTTTCTTGGCTCTCAGTTGGCAAGGTTGGATCATATGACGTCATCAATATAAAAAGTGGAAAAAATTTACGAGACATTTAAGTTTTGTTGAACAAATTTTTATTGATTTCCCCCCAAACAATTACCCCAAAAGTTTTGGGTAGAAGGAAAGACGATTAAGGTGTTCTTCAGTGCATCAAAATGAATTACAACAAATTCTGCTCTGACGTCAAAGAACATGGCGGTATTCTGGTGGAATATGTGTATATGGGCACCAAACACCGGATGTTGGGCGAGAAGAGTTCGTTTACACGAGAAGGTTTCTCAAGTTTTACGGTGAGTACTTTACATGTAGGTTTGTGCTGGAATTAATTTTGTGGGTTTCCTTTTTATAATCGTGTACATCGTAGAACATTGTATTGATCAACGGTAGCTTGTACTGATGCTGGAATTCAATGCAAACCAGTTAGCCCTGACCATCTAGGCTATTTTCTCACATAAGTTACAAAGTTTGAGTGGTGAGAAGGCAGAGATGAATTTAAACCAGTCGTTCCCTTCCAGGAGTCGTTCCCTTCCAGGAGTCGTTCCCTACTTGGACCAGTAGTTATTTAGTTCCTTATGAACAGTCTTTTTTATGTAGCAATTTTACATCCGGGGTTCTACGAGTAATTCTTACGGCCATGTCTCTAAAAGTCAAAAAATGTTAAGTATTGCTGGATGAAATTCTGGAAAACGATTTTGTTTCAAACCGAGGAAAAGTGTTTAGAAGATACTGGGATAAAAATGCTATACTTTTCTTCATCTTAATTTATTTAATCTCACTTGGTTAAACCAGACTACAGAAGTGTCAACCATCGTCAACTCGAAAGGTTCCGACTTCCAGTTTCGTGGCGAAAAATTCACAGTTCTAGAAAACATGGATGGCACGTACGATCTGGATGATATATTCACTTACGACAGTGCAACAACGTCGATTGTTTACGGATCGTATTGCAGCCGTAAGATGTCTATGTATTGCTGAATAGTAACCTTATAGATGTAGTATAGTTAGTGGTGAAACCATCGTGGCGTTGTGAATGTTTATCTGTTTAAATGCCGTTTACTGCATAATCAGATTGTCTTTATATTTCGGAGCAGATACGATCATCGCTTACAGCAGCCTTGCAAAAGCACAAAGGTTCATGTCAAGCCATCAGTGCAGAAAGGCTGTAGAGTATGGGCTGGAGCGGTTCGCCAACTTCACCAATAAACCTGGCAAGAAATCTCCTGATATTTTCAAACTTAGACGGAAATAATCGACTTGTTATGTCTGAAAATGCGCAATAAATAGCTTGAGCGTAATTTCATTTATAATTTCGACAGACTTATACACGAAGTTGCAGCGTATATTGCAAAAAACATAACAGTTTATTGATTACAGTTTAATAACAACACTTCGCATGAATTTCATTTAATTTTCACTAAACCGTATAATAGGGCAAAGCATTCAAAATAGAGAGCCCAAAATCTGCCGCCTCTAGACATGGTCCTTTAGCGTTTGCTTCACCGCATACGATCATGACAACTGCAAAAACATAAAAACAAAATAAACATTGCGTTAGTGATTGCATTTAAATGGATAAACTTTACGTACAATAACACGATGGCTTAAGTAGTTTCACTTTTAATATCTTTCACATATAGTTTGCTGTTTCATAATGCATAAACATCTTACATCTCGAGGTCTCTCCATAAGCAATTGTTCTTTCTCCACTTTGATAAACATAAATGCCATTGTAATACTCCACACAACTATATTCCTGTCCTTGAAGCCGGAAGTTAGACCCAAAAGCGCCGACAATGGCCAAAATTTCCGTCATCTGGTTAATAAAAATGAAATTAAAATTAAAGTAATTTCAAATAAAAGTAATTTACTTTTAAGTCGATTGTACTGAATTAAAACCAAGATTCAGTTCAATCGAGTTAGAAAAGTCTTTGAAATGAAAACGATAAATAGACAAAAGTATTCAGGCCGATGCATGATAAGTGAGCACTTCATGACGAGTGCACCTAACATTGTTGAAACGTCATGAATAGGGCGACGAATCAAGTTATTTGCGACAAAAGTCTCATAAACAAAAAACATTTGTTTATCCATAATTAGCACTTATTACATTACAGAACAAACTGCCAAGTTGTATATATGTGAGCCCATCAATCAGACATCAACAATATATTAATATAAGCTATACAGTACTTACCGAAAGACTTGGGAAGCCATCAAGTATTGTCATCATTCTCATAATTTGTAAGGATATAATGAATGTAAACTCTGCACAGAAGAACTTCCTTTTGCTTTTACCGAATCATAAATTTATCCCAATCCAGTTTCAAAGAGATAACTTTTCATTTACCGGCATTTTTCATTTTCTATATTTAATGGCTCGTTTTAGAGTAGCCACTGACAAGAAAATCGTGAGCTTGGTGTCACGTAAGCAGCTTAAACTGCGTGAAGCCACTCGGTTTGCAGATTTTGTTCAATCGCTTTTGAATCACTTCTGTTGTTTTATGTCTGTTGCGACGCTTTGTTTAATTTTGGGAGTAAATCCACATTTGTGTTTTGGCGCTTTATTCGTATTAGTATTACGTTGTAGCATATTAAATTGATAGAGAAAAGTTTTAATGTTTTGCAACCATGATACTTGCTTACCTACTCTCTATACCAGCGCTATTATTCTATTTTATTCTACCTTCATTACAGATATTGCAGCTTAGACGCCGCACCATACCATACTAATCTTTCTCTAAATGGCGTATATAAGGCAACCAACCCTTAAACAAACTTTTCCATAGAACATATAAATTGGAAGCAAATGAGCGATGTTTTCGTTGAACTTTGTTTCATTTCAGGTATCGTTGGCAACAACACCTGCTGAGACTTATTTTTTTGATGCTTATGCTTTTACGTATTGTCGCTGTAAAAATAAATGTGTCACTTTTGGGTATTTTACTCCACCCTGTTTACAATCTTAAGCAATATCGAACCTTCAACATATTTTTATTCCTGTTGGTTAAAGCCGAGAAAACGCAAAACCTTTGCTAATGTCGAACTTAGTCTATCGTTAAATGACTTGTAAACTAAATTGACGTCAGGTCAAATTTTAGTAAAGGTGTTAAAATTAGAAATGTTTTCACAATATGCGTAAGTGTTATAATGTGTAATTGTTAAGCAATTAAAATAATTACTGTTCCATTACACAATCATCGTGTTCTCTTTATCGCATTAATTTTATCCGCAGTTCACTTGGTTTGAGTTTAATCTTTAAATTTAGCAAAATATTAAAATCTTTAAAATCTTACAGGATTATTACCTTGGAAGTAATCTTCTCTTTTTGCAAATTTCTTCATCATGCATCTTTCATTTCCCGTCGTACGTTTTCTTACTTGCGCCAATTTTTCATCAAACTTGCATCGTTGAATTTCTTTCGGTGTGTGGTGTTTTGGGCAATCAACGTGAAACGCGGGTAATTGTTGAACCGTTAATTATTTCACTTGTACCAATCTTGTCAGTTGTTAGCTTACAGCTGGAACAGCGTATTCAGTGTGTCGCATAGGTGGTAGTTTTGAAAATCGCAGACAGATTATTTGTCAGCTTTAAGCTTTAAATTTTGTTTTAACAATTTTGTCCTGCAATGAAAATAACATTTCAGAAAATACAAATATATTCATAGACAAAATTTATTTTTCCAAAATATTGTCATGAATTTGTCTGAATTTCGACTTACATTTTTGATGGCAGGAGGATCTTCAGTCGAGTATGCTTACCTGGGGATAAGAGACAGAATGAAATGTGGAGCCTGGAACTTTGCAGATTTCCAAAGATTAACGGTAGGTATAACTCTTGTTAATAATTTTGAGAATCATCGCAGCGTTCAAACCGGCTCTTTCACCCAAAAAAGATAAATATGCTTAATTATCTTATTTTCCATATCTTCACGAAAGCATTGGCAAATAATCGTATCATTCATATTTTTCTTTTAATTTTTCAATGACGCTTCATAACAATATATTTAAACTAGGTCATGTTTGATTTGAACAAACGCGGTTTGTAACAATTGTGACGTCTTTCCTATATTAATTCGTATTTTGTAATTCCAATGAAAAAATATTTAACCAGATGGTCGAAGTGTCCACAATCACTAATTCATTTGGTTCAAACTTCGATTTTCGCGGCGAGCAGTATAAGTTCAAGGATTATAGAGATGGCGCATTCACTTACGCGAGTCAGACAAAATCGCTTGCTTATGGGGATGCCTGCGGATGTAAGATGTTTATGCATTAGCTCAACTTTTAAAATTTGAAATAAAGTTGTATATAAATGACTTTGGTGGCGTCAGTTGTAAGTTATTTGAAAGCCGACAGTAGTACAAGATTTTTTTTGTTTTCCTTCTGTTTGGCAGATGTCTTCATTGTGTTTGGGTCGGTAGGTTCACATTATCCCTGTCTAAGTGCTGTTGAGTGCGGGTTGTCGTGGATCAAGACTCAGTTCCATTGAACTTTACATATTTGAAACATCACTGTTTATAGTTTCTTTTTAAAAATTTATATACACATTTTTTAACTTACCTTTCAACCGATAATAATCAACACATCATGGTTGTTATCTATAGTGTCATAATGTCGTTAAACTACTAGTTTTGTACAGTTTTATTAACAAGTTAAATTCGAAATTTTTAATAAGTTTCTCGTAAAAGACAATCATACTTCAAAATGTAGGTTACTAAGATTATTATTAGATTTTTATAAATCAGATTGTTACTGCCCATATCTTTAACGACTTGCATCGAAATCAATTATAGTAAAACTTAAACATGCTCTATTTTATTAATGTTAATGTGCACGTTGCTGTTATTTGATTTCAAAATGATAGTAGCATTTTTGATCAGCGATTGTTCTCCTAGATGTAAGGTGTTTTTATTTTGATATTTGAATTATTTGTGTTGTTGTTTATCTACGCCGAAATTTGATAGTAAGTCACAAGCATTTTTGATGAATCTCCATTAAGCAACATTCCTTACAAAGGACATTTCATCAAGCAGCAAAAGATTTCAAGATGGTTTCAACCTTTTTAACCTTTTTAATTCAGTTTTTTGTAATTCAAATATATCCGAGTACAGCTGTGCACAATTGCGATTCCGAATATGAAAGTTATATCTACTGCATAATGTTGTTTTTCATACAAATTTAAGCGAGTTTATTGGATCATAGAAGATACATCTATGGATTCGAGGTAATCAAGCCCCCAATATGCTGCTTTGAAGCAATGACTACAACTACCAGCAGGTCCCCACGTCACTATGACATCTGCGAAAAAAAAACAGAAGTGTTACATATTGCGGCTGCCCGTTTAGTGAAAAAATTCCAACCATTGTGTTAAGTTATCTTGTGATTCCAAATCAAATCAAATTTCAAAATAAATACGTGGTTTCCTCTTTTTAAAAACATCTCACATTTCGGTCCCTTCGCGAATGCGAGCGACTTTTTTGGACTCTCGTAGGTCAAAATGTTGTCACTTTGTTCCTTAAACTCATATTCCTCGCCAATAAGCGGGAAGTTTGAACCATTCGATTTGCTTATAAGGGCGACCTCTAATGCCTAGAGCAAAAACACTTATTTAGATGTTGAAAATACAGCTAAACGTTTATGTTTAGTTGAAAGTTGATGCTTATACAGTAAATGAATTCACCGCAAATTTTCTTTCGAAATAACGAAAAGGTTGTGAATAAGATTAACTCGGGAGTTACTCTGACTTTCTAATACAATTTTACATTTATTGTTTTTACGCTGTTTAAGTTTATTTGTGTTTTAAAGGTGGTTTCTGTGTAAGTGTGAAGAATAAATGTAAATTATAGTTTGATTTAAGTCCAAAACGTGGAAAAGTTAAACAACGGTTTTAGGGCTTTACGGGTAATTTATTTATAACTTAGCATCATGAACTTTCAAACAAGGACGACACAACAGCAAACCAGTAATTATTAATAAACCGTAAACCAAGCTTATATTTAAGAAAAACTTCGTACACCAAGATAATATTCTCCTAAACTCTCTCCCCATTTCTGTTCTTCAGTTCCAAAATAAGCATAAAACACCAAAGGAGCTCCATTCTCTACGACGTGTTCGCAAAAAGCACGCCAAGACATCTTGTTGATTTGAAGAAAAGTTGATTTTCTTAAGCAGTGAGATACGATTTGTTTTTATACAGCTGCAGACTGGAATTAATCTTAAAATGTGTTGAAGGAGGATAAGCAAGTCGTCTTATTTCTATAAGCATACTACAGTGTATACCGCTACCTGTCTGACAGCAAAGCCTACAAACACACGATTCTTGAAAAATAAACTAAAACTCGTCAGTTGTTTAAAGATGGTAAACTCGATTGTAATTTTATTTCAGGCTTTAATTTACCAAATGGCAAGATCGCCTTCGAAATATTTGTGATGATATTATAAAAAAGCTTGCAAATCGAATGCTGCATAGAATACTTGTTTACGGAAATCGGCTTTACGAAATGTGAGATAAATGTTATACCGATAGCTTCCTATTTTCTGTTTTGAGTTGTGACATAGGCTAAATGTTGTGGCTGCCTATCTTGCGTTACGTGTCGCCTATGGCTGAAACATAGTTCCTACAGTGGCAGCTTTATGCTGTTGCTGTGACAATGTTTTATCTAAATCTATTCTTTCAAAGAAGCTTCAATATAATCAGTATATACAGTTGTGATGCTTGTGTAACAATTGTGAAGTTGTGAACTCAATTTGAAAAAGTTCAGCATCAAGTTAGACAAATTTGCATGCTGTCACCTTCAAAAGACAATAATTCGCTAAGGTGAACAATTAATTCTAAGATTGAGAAAAGCATACAACGACCTTTTGAGACTCATACATCATCGAGCGCAATAAACAATTCTGCTAACAAACATTGTAGTGAAGTGGTCAACCTTACAGGTTAAGGTACGATAAACAACCAATTCGTTACATATTTATAGGAAAAAAATATTTCAATAATTGACGTTAGGTTTCCATTTTTTGAAGTTTGTCTTTAGAAGTTGATGAGGTTTAGCTTTTCCTCATGAAAACAAACATCTACATTAAAACACATTTTTAAGTCATATTCACATTTGTTGCAACATTTACTGTTTATTAATTTTTGTTTGACAACTGTCTTACTTGGATCAAGTCCCTTGTATTTAATCAGAAACAAATTGAGTTAAAGCCTAAATATATACAGCATAAGCAATATTTGTGGCAGATTTCAAACCACATCAATCCATGAAGTAAATTGTCTCTGTGCGTGATGGCATTTTGATAAAGTCGGAACGTCTTGTGAACATGTGTTGAACAGAAATTGACATATTACGTATAGTTTGTCGTGCATTCAAACTGCAGCGTTGCATCCAAATTGCGGTAATATGTAAATTTAAAAACAACGTTTATTTCACAAAACTGGGGTTTGGATGAGCCCCAGTTCGTGTCGAACGTGTAGACTTTAACGAGAAAAAAAGATTTTCTAGACATCACGTGCTTGTCTGGTCAGATTTTAGTCTCCATTTTTAGCATGAAGCGATTTTGTGCAATTTAACGAATCTCCTTCACTACATTTTGCGAGATTACAGTTATATTACACCCACGCAGGTATGGATTTAAATAATTATAGGTTTAGTGGCCGTGGTAGTTTTTACCAGCAAATATCAACGTTATTTCTCTTCAGCACGTTTTAAACCTTTTCAGCTTTGTCACTTTTTCCTGTTCATTGGCACGAGTTAGTAACAACAGGCTCGATTTTTCGTCCCCACTGAGCTTTTGGCAAAAAATAAAATGATTGAATGAACACAGAATCAATCTTGGCGACGTAGCAAGAACAACGCCACGCACAAGGAAATGGCAAGATAAATGGTCAATGCGAGTGATAAAGATTATATAAAAAAGTAAGGTATCTATAAACGTGTAAAAACTATATTATTTATTTCTTATTAAAAAAGTTTAGAAGAAGGTAGATTAGTTGCGTAAAAGAGCAAAACATTATTTTTCGGTCATAGAAACATAATATCACAGTTGAAAGCTTTGTAAATTTCTCTAGCTTTGCAGCCCATGGGTTAAAGTAGTGGTGGGCAAACTTTTACTACAATGGCCCAAATTTTCATTTCATTAGTAAATGAAGGCCCAACATTACATGCGAAATATACTTAATGCAATAAATATTACTAGCTAGCTAATAATTACAACGTGCTCTTTTCTTTTTCGTAGCAGATATTATTTATTGAAGCTATTAGGATAACTTCAATTAACTCTTAATCTAGTTACGTGCTTTCCACAGGTTTTAGCAATATACGTGAACCTGCAATTAACAAACAGTTAACAAATGAAAACACACTCGCATCACTTATGTTAAGTCGTATTGCGTCCTTGAAACTAAAACGTGCATTGTTTTGTGCAAGCATGGGTTGGAATCCGACCAGCTGACTATAGCAGTCAGTTCTGACTGAATGAATGAAAATACACTACCTTAAATTTAACATCTTAATTATGAGATATAAAATTTTTTCGAGTTATTAACGATTGAAAATTTGTGTGCAGTGTCGACCACACCTAGTTAAAATAGCAATGTCGCTCACCAGGTGTAGATAAGGTTACAAAAGCTTACAAAACGAATAATCGTATCACTTGTAAGTAAAAAGATTACGCATAGGCTGCTGCAATTGATGGACAGTAGGTATGAAGTTACAATTAGAATCAAATAGAATATATGGATAAATAAAAATACAACGAATACTTCACAAACATTAAAAAGATTAAAAAGATGTAGTGTAAGAGGTTATAAGCGCAGAACAAAATAACGAGTGAGTTGGTTAATTGTACTCGATAGCAAGAGAGCTCAAATAAAGCTGGACATAGGCCTCCTAGAAATGTCTCAATACAAGCTACTAATAGTATCAAGTGTAGACAGTAATTAAGGATTATGCATGATTTTCGCCAATGAATTTGATGGTTTTGATCAAGAATATGCGATTCGAATCACTTTGGTTCATAACTTCATCGAGTTTTACAAAAAGATTGCGCAATTAAAGCTTGCCCACAAAACTTGAAAATAGTATTTTTAAAATAGTGCAGTTCATGTAAGGTTGGTTTAAATTTTAAAATTTTTACACATTCCATAAACATACGGCGTATTTACTTAATTTTATGTTTTTTAACTATGCTTATTCAGTAGTGTAATAACCTGCGTGAATATAATATAACTGTAATTTCACAAAATGTAGTGAAGGAGATTCGTTAGATTGCACAAAATCGCTTCATGCTAAAAATGGAGACTGAAATCTGACCAGACAAGCACGTGATGTCTAGAAAATCTTTTTTTCTCGTTAAAGTCTACACGTTCGACACGAACTGGGGCTCATCCAAACCCCAGTTTTGTGAAATAAACGTTGTTTTTAAATTTACATATTACCGCAATTTGGATGCAACGCTGCAGTTTGAATGCACGACAAACTATACGTAACATATCAATTTCCGTTCAACACATGTTCACAACTCGTTCCGACTTTATCAAAATGCCATCACGCACAGAGACAATTTACTTCATGGATTGATGTGGTTTGAATTGTGCCAAAGATATTGCTTATACTGTATATATTTAGGCTTTAACTCAATTTGTTTCTGAGTAAATTCAAGGGACTTGATCCGAGTAAGCAGTGGTAAAACAAAATTAATAAACAGTAAATGTTGTAAAAAATGTAAAGATGACTTAAAAATGCATTTTAATGTAGATGTTTGTTTTCATAAGGAAAAGCTAAACCTCATCAACTTCTAAAGACAAACTTCAAAAAATGGAAACCTAACGTCAATTATTGAAATAATTTTTGTTCTTTAAATATTTCAAACGCGATCTTTCCATTTGGTAAATTAAAGCCTGAAATAAAATTACAATCGAGTTTACCATCTTTAAACAACTGACGAGTTTTAGTTTATTTTTCAAGAATCGTGTGTTTGTAGGCTTTGCTGTCAGACAGGTAGCGGTATACACTGTAGTATGCTTATAGAAATAAGACGACTTGCTTATCCTCCTTCAACACATTTTAAGATTAATTCCAGTCTGCAACTGTATAAAAACAAATCGTATCTCACTGCTTAAGAAAATCAACTTTTCTTCAAATCAACAAGATGTCTTGGCGTGCTTTTTGCGAACACGTCGTAGAGAATGGAGCTCCTTTGGTGTTTTATGCTTATTTTGGAACTGAAGAACAGAAATGGGGAGAGAGTTTAGGAGAATATTATCTTGGTGTACGAAGTTTTTCTTAAATATAAGCTTGGTTTACGGTTTATTAATAATTACTGGTTTGCTGTTGTGTCGTCCTTGTTTGAAAGTTCATGATGCTAAGTTATAAATAAATTACCCGTAAAGCCCTAAAACCGTTGTTTAACTTTTCCACGTTTTGGACTTAAATCAAACTATAAGTTACATTTATTCTTCATACTTACACAGAAACCACCTTTAAAACGCAAAAATAATAAATGTAAAATTGCATTAGAAAGTCGGAGATAACTCTGACTTGTAAGATAAGTAAGATAACAGAACTTATCTTATTTAAAACTATTTCGTTATTCCGATCGAAAATACGCGGTGAATTCATTTTTAAGCAACAACTTTCAACTAACCATAAACGTTTAGCTGTATCTTTAAAATTTAAATGCGTTCTTTTGCTCTAAGCCTTAGAGGTCGCCCTTATAAGCAAATCGAATGGTTCAAACTTCCCGCTTATTGGCGAGGAATATGAGTTTAAGGAACAAAGTGACAACATTTTGACCTACGAGAGTCCGAAGAAGTCGCTCGCATTCGCGAAGGGACCGAAATGTGAGATGTTTTTAAAAAGAGGAAACCACGTATTTATTTTGAAATTTGATTTGATTTGGAATCACAAGATAACTTAACACAATGGTTGGAAATTTTTCATTAAACGGGCAGCCGCAATATGTAACACTTCTGTTTTTTTTCGCAGATGTCATAGTGACGTGGGGACCTGCCGGTAGTTGTAGTCATTGCTTCAAAGCAGCATATTGGGGGCTTGATTATCTCGAATCCATAGATGTATCTTCTATGATCCAATAAACTCGCTTAAATTTGTATGAAAAACAACATTATGCAGTAGATATAACTTTCATATTCGGAATCGCAATTGTGCACAGCTGTACTCGGATATATTTGAATTACAGAAAACTGAATTAAAAAGGTTAAAAGGTTGAAATCACTTTCGCTGTTTGATGAAATGTCCTTTGTAAGGAATGTTGCTTAATGAAGATTCAGCAAAATTGCTTGTGTCTTACTTTCAACTTTCGGCGTAGATAAAAAAAAACACAAATAATTCAAGAATCCAAATAGAAACACCTAAGATCTAGGAGAACAATCGCTGATTAAATATGCTACAAGCATTTTGAAATGAAATAAAAGCAACGTATACATTAATATTATTAAAATAAAGCAAGTATAAGTTTAACTATAATTCATTTTTGAGAGGAACAAATTGACAAATTTTTCATATTTTTGTTTCAAAGCCATGTTGCCACTAATCCAGAATTGTACTACTGTATAGGGGATTTATTTTGAACCGAGGCTTCTGGCAATTTCGTCCACAATCTTCCAGTTATCTCGTAATCAGAAAGCGGGTGTCGGCAACAAAAATTGAACATAACGCGATGCGATCTTTTGTTTCAAAGCAACGTTGGTGCTTTTCCGGGAGCCCACAAGATAAGATCGACTAAATTTGATGATATATTCTGGTTCGCACCTTTTCGCGGTTTCGTTGACAATCGTCGTCCGATTGTGTCGCAATTAGAATGCGACGGTGGGCGACAAACTTAGCACCTTGCGCAGCGCGATTTGTTTGTAAAGCAAGCAAGTTATCAGGTGTGAGTTGGAAAAGAAAAAAGCAAACGCCCATTTAATTGGACAACACACAACCAGCGTCATACTCAAGTTTAGCGACGTCAGAGAGCTGATGACGAAATTATGTTGCAAGGGTGTATTCAAGTTGACAATGAGACCTCATGAATAGTCAACCAGTTGTCAGCGAAAGAATGGATAGTTCTTGAATCATAGAGAAAGATTTTTGTGGTACAGTACAGTATGTTACAAAACTTTATTGATTACTGTACTTGATGTAATTAGGGTAGCTCACAATAGTGATTGATGTAGGATGAATAATTGAATAATAATTGAGGATGAATGATTGTAGGATGGAATAGCTTAATAGCGCTTGTATAGCGAGTAAGTAAGCAAGTATTAAAGATGCATAACTTTAAAACTTTACTCTACAAATCTAACATGCTTCAACGTTATAATCTTACGATTACAGCGACAAAACACAAATGTGGATTTACTCCCAGAATTAGGCAAAGCGTCGTAACAGACATAAAGCAACAAAAGTGATTCAAAAGTGATTGAACAAAATCTGCAAACCGAGTGGCTTCACGTAGCTTAAGCTGCTTTTGTGACACCAGCAAGCTCACGATTTTCTTGTCAGTGGCTACTCTACAACGAACCATTAAGCATGATCACTTTTGCGATAAATTTACATTTGTTAGATGTGTATTTTTCTATCGCAATGTTTTTGATGCAAAAAATAAAAATTTCAAAGCAATCCATTTCATTCCAGTCACTTAGCTTTTAAAGTAAAAAAAACGTTATCTCTTTGAAAATGGATTGGGAAAAATTTTATGATTCGATGAAAGCAAAAGGAGGTTCTTCGGTGAAGAGCATACATTCATTATCCTTACAAATTATGAGGATGATGACAATACTTGATGGCTTCCCAAGTCTCTCAGTAAGTACTGTATAGCTTATATTAATATATTGTTGATGTCTGATTGATGGGCTCACATATATACAACTTGGCAGTTTGTTCTGTAATGTAATAAGTGCTAATTATGGTTAAACGTATATTTTTTATCTTTGAGACTTTTGTCGCAAATAACTTGATTAGTCGCCCCATTCATGACGTTTCAACAATGCTAGGTGTACTCGTCATGAAGTGCTCACTTATCATGCATCGGCTTGAATACTTTTATCTACTTATCGTTTACATTTCAAAGAATTTTCCAACCCGATTGAAGTAAATCTTGGTTTTAATTCAGTACAATCAACTTAAAAATTAAATTACTTTTATTTGAAATTAATTTAATTTAATTTTTATATTTATCAACCAGATGACGGAAATTTTTGCCATTGGCGGCGCTTTTGGGTCTAACTTCCAGATTCAAGGACAGGAATACAATTGTGTGGAGTATCACAATGGCATCTATGTTTATCAAAGTGGAGAAAGAACAATTGCTTATGGAGAGACCTCGAGATGTAAGATGTCTATGCATTATGAAACAGCAACTATATGTAAAAATTATTAAAAGTGAAACTACTTTAGCCATCGTGCTGTTATAAGTAATGTTTTTCCATTTAAATGCAATCACTAGACTGACTAGAGCAACGTTTAATTTTGTTTTTATGTTTTTGCAGTTGTCATGATTGTATGCGGTGAAGCCAACGCTAAAGGATTTTGGACTCTCTATTTTGAATGCTTTGCCCTATTATACGGTTTAGTGAAAATTAAATGAAATTCATACGAAGTGTTATTATTAAACTGTGATCAATAAACTGTTATATTTTGCAATATACGATGCAACTTTGTGTATAATGCTATCGACAACGTATTCTTAACGAAAGGAGATACAAGTTCAAACAAACTCAAAGCTCACACAATCTATATTTTTATTGCTGCTAGGAAGCTTATTACAATGGACACTCTTGATATCGTGCGAGCTAGAAGATTGAAGTTGCTGGCTTAGATCTGTATCTCTATATCCTAATAAACCTCATCAGAATCAGAGTGGAATGAATGATCATTTTCGATGTATAAGTCATGACGAAGCGCTTAGGAAAACTAATACGTCGCTTTGGGCATGACCTACGATGCATATAACCATCAGTAAAAGCACCTAATTAAAACTTGATAAAAACTTTCCGGGTAATTGTAAAATGACCGTTGCATAGGAAGCACTTCGTAGGAACTTTCTCTTTCAAATCTCCAACATTCATTAATTGATTTATTCCTATTTTGGTTTCAAAGCAAACAATAACCCATTCATATATTGCTTGCCATAGATTATGTAACCACCTGCACCTACAACCAGCCTCCACTGTACGGTCAGTTTCATACGTTTTTGTTACCACAAAGCATTGCTTACGGTTGCGCAGTTTATGAAGTTTCAAACGATATACAGTACTTCAAACAAAAACGCATCTATTTGCAAATCTGTACACGTACAGCGTAAAGTTACATTGTTGTCTCCAGGTAACAAAATGCACATCATCAAAGTCCATCAACGCGAGATCTGACGTATGCGATACTTAAGATACACGTACATTATACAACCATAACAAAACCGACCTAATATTTTATAATTAAAAAGATAGTTTAAAAATTCTACATATATTTACGAATCCGTACATATACACTGTACATTGCTGTTCCGAGGTTGCAGGGTAAACATTCATCATAAGCGATGGTCCTCAAGATACGATATTAAGTAATTAACAGTACTTCTGCATTGACGAAATGAATCAGCATCACCGATTACAATCAACGTATCTGTCCAATCAAAGTAACTTTGCATTAGTAATTAGATTTAAACAGATAAGCGTAACTTGCTTCAAGCTACAACCAGGAAGGCTACAGTATACCAAGGCATAGACATCTTACATGTCGGTTGTATTGTATAAGCAAGGGAAGTCAGTGGACTCTCATACGTAAACACGGAATCGTTAATCCTCAGTAATCTGCAGTCCTCGTAACGAAAGGAGAAGTTTAAACCTTCAGATTCCGTGATCGTGGAAACTTCGTCATCCTAGTTGAATAATAGCGAAGTGTAATCACAACATCATTGAATCTACATCACAACAATCTATGTAACTTATAAAAGATAAGTTTGATATAATTCAATGTACGGTGTAAAGTCGGAACAGTTTGAATTATAAAAGTTCGAAACATAATAGTAATAATGAAAATTGATACAATATTGAAACATGATAGATACGCCACAGTTTGCATGCATTCCTAGTTTCAACAGCAGAAGGCAAGAACATTTGAATTGTAATATTTTGCAGATGCTTGTTGACGTTAGAAGTAAAGAAACATAAAACAAAGTATAAAACATGATATTATGCACATTGTATCATTGCGATGATAGATTTCGCGGAAAGGATGAAACGAACATAGAAGTGTTCTTGGACAGGATACTCAAGAAAAAATTTCACTATAAAAAATTTGTTACGAATATATCCAAGTCTCGAATATTTTACAAAACGTTTTACAAATAAATTTAAAAAAAACATGGATAGATAGCCGGTCACATTTTGGGAACAGTCTAGAGAAATTTCAGTTTTTTTACAACGTATGCTACAATGGATTTTAGATGAAAACATTTCGATTCCAGACACGATTAATTAACCGGTAACCACCGTATTACAGAATTAAAAAAAATTTAAATGAAAGAAAAATGTTCATAAATTGCTTACTGTAAGATCTCCGAACCAATCACAGCTCCAATGTTCCCCCCATAAACTCTCGTTTTTTTTTAGAAAGGCATAAATGATTGAAGGATACTGGAGCTTTAAATCAGCGCAGAAATCCTGCCACATGACTTCAGTGTGTTCATTTACGTAATCTTATAACCTTATAAAACTTGTTTCAAATCGCAATACATTCGTCTTAGTCTTAGTTAAGATTTAACAAAAATTATTTCACAGCAAAAATAAGCCAAATGTTTTCAAATGCAAAATAACCAAGAAAATTTCCTTTTTCTTATCTCTTTGCCTTTATATACAGAATACACCTTCTATTGTGATTGATGACCATCAAGTATGTCGCTAAGTTATATCGTATGTAGCTAAAAGTCAACATATATACAAAAATTGCCATAACTGAAACACAACATATTTGCTGAACTCTGAACTAACTCTTACATAAGTACTTACAGTAGATAACTTACAATTGCCTGCGAAACACGCGGCTTTATACGTCGTAATCAACGCTGATAGCTGCCACACACTTACGCAGCACGCTGACTGCCTAAAATCGACCACACTGAAGAATAAGTACACGGCAACGAAAAAACTTTCATAGTAAATAGGCTAATCATTTCCCAAGGAAAATACTGCAAATTTCAATTGTTTTTTGTTATTTTTAGATGCTATTTTTTGTAGAAGCTGAGCATAGACAACTTTGTACTTTGCCTGGATTACATGAAACATAAAACTTCATGAAACTTCCGTGTTTACTTATGAGAGTCCACTGAGATCCCTTGCTTATACAATAAAACTAGCATGTAAGATGTCTATGCCTTGTTATACTGTAGCCTTCCTGGTTGTAGCTTGAAGCAAGTTACGCTTATCTGTTTAAATCTAATTACTAATGCAAAGTTACTTTGATTGGACAGATAAGTTGATTGTAATCGCTGATGCTCATCGTCAATGCAGAAGGGATGTTAACTACTTCATATCGTATCTCGAGGACCATGTCTTATCATGAATGTTTGCCGGAAGTTTTTACGTTAGTTTTAAGTAGATACTTGCATTGAACCACAATCATATAATTTAAGTTATCACCAAGTTTAATGACAAATTAACAGTCCAGTACTTGTAAATGTAAAAGGTGCAGCACATTGACATTAGTCAGGGTGATTATAACGACAACATAATACAATCGCAATTTAACTTAATAGCTTCGTACAACGTTGCGAGGCATTAAAGTGCTGTGGTAGCGTGGTCTTATTGACACCTGTTCGGTGCCAGGAGCAGTTTGACCGAAAATTAATCTTATTCAGCAAATTGTTTGTTCTCCACTCATATGTGTGTGCATTGTGCCTGGAACGCTAGCGATTGAACCCATGCACGGCTTTTAAGAGAATCAATAACTAACGTAAAACATTTCGTTATGCGATCACTAATAACGCAAGTTCAGCGAAATATAATTGGACTTAGTAAACAGAAGCAATGTTATGAGTCGGAGCAATGTCGGAGACTTGGGAGGTCGCGACTTTTAACATACTCGACATTTGTTACCTGTGGTGATATGGCTTTTCCTTATCTACCTCGCGCATAATCACGCCGCCTTAATTGAATCTTGCGTTTTGTGTGAGTTTTGTTAGTTCATCGGTACGACGTTATTCAGTAGTAAGCGTAGTGTGGAGTGTTCGGCTGCTTAATGTTAAGAGTTTATCTATGTAAGTGTTATATAGTTTACAGTCACGTCTTACGTAACTAATTATATTTTGGAACTAGCACTATTCTGTTTAATAAAGCCTTAGTTGCTCTTTGGTTCTATACTTAAGTTCCAAGGTCATGACACTACCCATTGAGTGTTGGTCGCCGGTTGTCGTTCGTTGGTTCTTTGCTGACATCCCCGGTACATTTTCATAATGTTTTGGGACTGAATGATTTTAGTTGGTTGACTATTCCATTATTTTAGATATTTAATGTTTTATTTCAATCGACACCGTTATTACTTATCCCCACATTACGCGAGTAACGTTCGTGTTTCATCCGTTACTTGAGAGAATGATCCAGCGCGCGATTTAACATTACAACCGCTGAGATAAATTTTATTCAATTTTCAGTAATTTCAGTTTACATGCCTTATTATATCTGCTACCTTTACTTTAATAGGATAATTTATGTAGAAAATGTTGTTTGAATGTTTGGTTAGTGCTGTCATTGCTGTGGTTGTTGGATATTACTGGTTGAATTATGTGAAGCGAGGACCAGTTTACGAAAGCGACAAGAAGTTGAATGGAAAGACCGTTCTTATCATTGGTTGGTACTGAAATATGTTCGATAACTCAACTAGTTGTCGTGGTCAATATTAAAATAAACAGGTGGAAACTCTGGGATTGGGAAAGCGCTGGCGATGGACGTTGCCAAGAGAGGAGCTCGTGTTGTCATCGCATCGAGAAATTTGGAGAAATCAAACAAAGTAAAAGATGAAATTATTAAAGAAAGCGGCAACCATGAGGTATATGATGTCTGTTATTTTCATGATGGCGTTGAGAATAAATTTTAACTTGTGTTCAGGTTCGTGCAATGCAAGTGGATCTCGAGGATTTTGATTCTGTGAAAAAATTTGCAAAACAATTTGAAGAAAGCGAAGAGCATCTTGACTATCTCGTCAACAGTGCAGGCGATTATCATTGTGCTGTATTGTTGTATCATTGTATCATGCTGCTACGATATCGTTTATTACGATATTTGATATATGAGTGAGGACTCGAACTTGAAAAAACTTTGTAGTTTCTTGAGTAAAACTATGAGTAGTCTTGCGCTTGAGTACCGGTACACGTAATCTTTTCATAAACGTGCCAATAAACATAAAAATAAGGCGAAATTGATGTTTCGAGCTTCACGGCTGTTTCAATATTAAATTTAACTCTTGTAGAAATGTCGATGACGTAGACTTGTATGTTGGAGGGATATCTGAAACACCGCTACACGGCGCCACAGTAGGTCCCACGTTCGGTTGCATCATTGCCAGCCAGTTCCGAGACTTGAAGAAAGGAGATCGGTATTGGTTTGAAAATCCAGGAATTTTTAATGAAGGTATGTGACTGACTCTTAACAGTCAATTTTTTTCTGTTTAAATTCAAGATGTTTGATTTGCGCAGTTAATCGTGGTACATGTCGGCCATTTTGTTCGCTTGTTTAATTCAATATTGAGATTTGCGTTTTTATTTGGGCTTTTTGGTCGCGTTATTTTCTTCGTTGAATAATGTGCAAATTGAACGTTACAACTTTGTCGAAAGACGTGTTCGTTTGGAGCAATCTTTCTTTGCTTTACGGTGATGTCATCTTCTTCCTTTTTAGGCTCCATTTTATTCTCCTGTTTATCTTCAATTTCCACTTTTAGTTTTTTTTTATCAATCTTGATGATTAATTATCTGTTGCTCTCCATCTAGAGCAACTTAGCGAAATAAGGAAAGTCCGTTTAAGCCGAATACTTTGCGACAACATGGAAGGAATGAAGATGATGCCACCTAGCGCTATGGAGTTGCAGGGAGAGTCAAACACGAGAGTACGGTGTTCAGCACTTCCACAGATGAAAATCTCCAGTTGGAAAGCTCACAATCACGTACAAGGTAAAGGCAATTGGACAATTTGTAAATGCGGTAATTGGTGTATTTTTGACCAAGTGAAGTATTGACCGATTTACCTTGCAAGGCATTTAATATAATACTTTTGATCAAAATGTTTAATTTTAATTGTTGATTTGTAGGTCATTTCTAAGTTAATGACATACGCTATCTGTTATGCCTGTTGTCATTGTTGTCATTGTTGTCTATATCAAGGGTTTATCTTGGGACAAGAGGCGTAACGATTCGAGTCGGTGACTTGACTCCAATATGCCTCGAGTCAATTTTTGCAAACATTTGACTTGACTTAGGTCAGTTCTTGTTGATAAAGTTTCAGATTTCCGATAAAAAAAAACTTTCTTTCTTTCGTACAAACATATTAAAATGTTGCTTCAAAACAAGCTTGTTTGTCTATGAACGCGTACATTGACGCAGCAAAACGAAGTAAATTTTCAAAACCTCTAAACGTTTCTCAAACGTCTCGTTGACTGAAACAGTGTTTTTACTTTCTGTGTGACTTTGACTGAAGATAACAACTCAACTTCACTCGGATCATTTCTTCTGAAAAGCTCGACTTGAATCGAGTTTAATGACTAGGCTATGACTATGACTTGGTATACTTCTGACCGAGTCTGAGTCTCACTTTAAAATTTACCAACTTTTTATCGCAGAAAGTGATTGGACGAGATGGTTGCCTTGTCATAATGACACTGAAGACAAAGTTTTGGTGAAGGTTTTGGCACGTGATCCAGACAGTGTTTGCAGGAGTCCATTAAAAACAGAGGCATGAGTCAAAATTATATTTACAACGCCGCTGCATGTGTTTGGTTGTTTGTTCTTTATATAG
This sequence comes from Clavelina lepadiformis, assembly GCF_947623445.1. Classification (NCBI taxonomy): domain Eukaryota; kingdom Metazoa; phylum Chordata; class Ascidiacea; order Aplousobranchia; family Clavelinidae; genus Clavelina; species Clavelina lepadiformis. The sequence goes on from NC_135243.1 coordinate 3,821,293, forward strand.
GAAAGCACATGAACTACTTTAACAGTAAACTTAACAAAAATGCAATGTGTGAATAACGAATGTTTAACCGATAAGGTTTAGACAATTTGCAAGTTTTTTATTTTACATTTTATTTATTTCAGATTGCGGCCATTTCAAAACTGCAACCGTACAGACGGAAAGTAAGATTTCTATGTCCAAAAGGCTCGATTGACGGCGGTACGTTTCCCAACTCAAAGCAAAGTAAGTAAATTTCTGGAAAATTGTAAGAGCAATTTCTTAGATAAAGGCATCAGACTTGTGCTTTTATGAACAATTATTTGACTTTTTACAGTTGGAAAAACAGAATGTTATGAAATTTCAACTGAAATTCAAATGAAGCAGAAATTTAAATTCTTTAAAATGAAATAACATGAAATTTTTTTCTTTACCTACAATTAATAGCTTGCAAATTTAGTAGTTTATCACATCTAAGATAAACGCATTGATTTTATGTTGATGTTACGTCGCTTCTGAAATAAAATTTCAAAGAAAGATAAATCTTCAATCCTTTAAAGACCTCATGTATTATTGGACATCATGGCTCGACCGAGACTCGCCGCTAGATGGAGATAAAGATGACATCGAAAGTTTGGACCTTCTACGAGCGGAGAGACCGGATGATATTTGCGGGTTTCCAATAGCAATGCAAGCTAGGACTAAAAATCATGTAAAGTCCTCATTCGGCGAAATTGTTATTTCATAGCATCGTGCTTTTTTTACTGCGATTATGCGACTTGCAAACGGCAAAAATCATTGCGAAAGAAAGCATTTTATGAGTGTTCTTGTTCTTCTTATGTTTTGTTTCTTATCTTTTTCTTCTTATGTGTTTCTGAAACAATGAATACGTTACAACAAAATAAACCCGACATAAACAACAAAACATATTTCTCCAGAGTTCTTTTCACAAAAACTCAACATGTTATAACTCATTTTTTTCTTGTTTTATTTCAGGAATCTGCCTTTCGTTCGAAGCAGGTGTTCGCCGCCTTAAACCCACGCCATGGTTTGGTGTGCAGAGGCGCGGACCAAGAGGACGGTGAATGCAGGGATTACAAGGTCCGCTTTTACTGCCCCATAGGTGAACATCAAATATTAATTTTTGTGTCTTTCTTTACCCTTTTGTTTATATCATCAGAGTGTAATCAATTTCGTGTCTTAGTTATTGATTATATTTATTTTCTACATTGTTATGTAAAAATTGTTAACTTAATACTTGAAAAGTAAAAGATAAAAAATTATTTTAGCCCACCGGGTCAAAAACCCATCTGTCTACAACGAACGAGTTCTTTGTTATCGTTGAAAAAATTTTTTATGTTTCAGATTACCGCGAAGAAATAGAGTCTAAGAAATATTATCTCAACTCTGACGCCAGCAAATCAAACCCCAGCAAGCGATGGACCCCGTGGTTAAATTTGGGAAATCCCCAAAAAGGCTTCTATGACGTTGAAACACCCAACTACGCTAGAAATCTGGGTTTTCCAGTTTGCCGGTAAACAACAACTTTCATTTAATTTTTGATAGGTCTAAACAAGTCAGCATAAAAACAGTTGTCGTAATTCTTGATTTAGTTTCTCAGCATATACGTAGGTTATCTACGAATTTATTTCGTGTGTACTTCAGCTTTTTTTAAACACTTTAGAGGTTTTTTTCAGTTATAAATCATAAAGTTGTAGTAAATTAATCATATATCAGATCAGCATTAAATTAAACATACAAAAATGTTTCGAATCAGTTTATATAAACTTGATTACAAAGATGATATCACTGCAATTAACCTGTAAACAGTTATCAGACAGCAATGAAAGACTTATTATCATCATTTTCACTCTTCAGACGTCCTCTCTTAATCGAAGGCCGAGTGGCGAACACGACCATTCCCGCTGAAAGATCTGGAGTCGTTTTGAAGCGTTTCAGCGTGTTCCACGGGCTGGTTTGCGACAATCGCGACCAAGAGGACGGTTTTTGTCGCGATTTCGAGGTTCGGTATCTTTGTCCATCCTCCAGGATTGACTTGATTGGAAAAACGTGACCCGGAAATGAAAATAAAATGCAATCGTGAAATATTTTGACCGTCAATCTTCAATCCTCTAAAAAGGAAATCTTGTACAACAAGGTCTCAAGAGGAAAATCCTCATCCGTGTCCAAACCTGTATCTACTATAGAAATAGTAGATTTATTTGCTGAATAAAGCAAAGATGCTGACCTCTGCCGTCAGAATTTGTCTAAAAAGCCATTGTTGCTTCATAATAAAAATAGTTTATGGGGTTAAGTTTTTATTTTTATTTGAAGTTTAAATCACATGCTACAATGTATGAGCGCTTTTGTATTTATATTCAGACAATTTCTGTGTCTACCTTGAAAATATTCAGACACTTTGCATTCATCGCTGTTTTTTTCGCTTGCTTTTTTCGCTTGCTTTTTTACTGTTGGTATATGTAATGAGCAATTATCTGTATTCTTGATATCGTGGCTTATTTGATTTCTATTGCATTGGCGTATAACTCAAACCTGTACCACGAAGCCCACATTCCAGTTTTATGTTTGTAACTTACTATTTGTTCAGATTCTGTTTCAAGCATGATGACGTTTCGTTAAAATTCTGTTTCTGCGTTTTCAGTCCTTAGAAGCCAATTTGAGTCAGCACATTACTCGTGTGTTTCGTGAAATATCCTAAGACCGAAAGTATATGCTGAATTACGTATATCGAAGCAGAAATAAACAAAAAATTGCGTGTTTTGTACATAAAAAAGTAAATTCGGGATTTGTCCATGTAGTTAAGGCTGTATCTGATGATCCGCATGCTGGTGTAAAAGAAGAAAATTGAACAAATAGTGGTTTTCTCAGAACAACCAGACAGGTATGCTCTTTTACTGATACGTAAACGTTTAGATACAATCAAAGCATTGAACAAATTTTCGATTCCATGTAACGTGAAACTTGTTACGTTCCAAAGACATTGTTTTCAACACAGTTAAACTATGTACCCTACAGAGTATCAATAACTGGCTCCTAAAAGGAGTTTGACATATCATATCGGGTTTCCTTGGCTGACGGTTGGTTATGTGAAGGACATAGAGGTACCCAGCTTTGCAAACACAAAAGATGTTTATTATGTATTGCACAGTACAAACGAATTTCCCATGCCCATTCTTTTTCATCAGCTTCACACGGGATTGTGTTTTTGTATCAAGAACAGATTGGGATCATCATTTGAAATAGTTCAAATCTGCCTGGAAAAGTTTTTCGTATTTTTGCCACATTTAACTGAAAATAGGCTTTAAATAGTCTTTCCCAACCCTTTGATAATATTTTTTCACTAATTTTGTGAAAATTTTAAAACAAGTAATGAGACCTCTTAACACTGGTACTACGACACCTTATCGAAAGACACTTTATCGAAAGACACTTTATCGAACGACACCTGATCGAAACGACAGCTGATCGAAAGACACTTTATCGAACGACAGTTAATCGAGCCGACAGTTGATCGAAAGACACTTTATCGAAACGACAGCTGATCGAACGACATTTTATCGAACCGACAGTTAATCAAAACGACAGTTGATCGAACGACACTTTATCGAACCGACAGTTCAAGCAAGATTTTAGCGTGTTTCTCAAACATTGGAACAATGAGCCATTGTGATGTGCGGTCTTTGTAATGGTGTGCATTAATGAATTGTGATGTATATATCATAAAGTTGACGATTTATATTTTATATCTATATTTTATATTTGTATCATAAAGTGTTCGATTTCGCATGGCGGCCGGCCCGCCCACATATTAATAAGATATCACAAGAATACGCACGAGAATTACTAAGTACGAGATTGTCTGTACAGTAGACTAGACTAGTCATTATAGATACAAAGAGTAAGGAATTGAAGGCAAAATTTAATAGCAAGGGGCATGTCGCTGTCTGACTTTTACACAAAGTAGCTTCTTGAAAGTGGTCTTTATCCCAGCTTGACCGACAGCGCAAAATAAATGGCTTCGATGCTTGGTAGCACGTACACATGTGAACAAATGTTTTCAACAATGAAATTCACGAAAAGCAAGCTAAGATCACGCATTTCCGACGCCTATTTAGAAAATGTTCTGGCTCTTGCTTCATATGACTTGCCACCAGATGTTGAAAAACTTTCACAAAGCAAGCAGCATCAAGTGTCACTTTAATGCTGTGTTGTTGAAGTGTGAACACAAATATTTTGCTCTTTTTGTGATTGGTACGATTGAGATTGCAGCAATGTGGTGTAATATACTGAAGTGAGTGTGAATTATAGTATTAATGAGGCATCAGGTAATTAATGAGGCATCAAGTTGTCAATGAGGCAAGTTGCAAAATAAAGGTCAAACTTTGCAAATTTTAAGGTCAAAGTTAAAAATTTTTGGGTCAAAAAACTGGTTGCCCTATTTATGAGTTATATGACTATTATAATTACATTATTTGATCATATTGTGTATACTTACATTTCCACACTATTTGATTTTAGACATCTTAAGAATTCTTGTAATTTTTTCCACGTTAATAACGATTGTATACATATCGAAATGGAATTCATTTTAAGTGATAAAGGCAAACGAAAGTTGGCCTTGGACGGTTTCTTGTACGTTCGTGACAAAACAACAAATGGCGTAACTTACTGGAGATGTGAGGACTACCTCAAATGCAAAAGCCGTCTATCCACAGCCGAGGACGACAGCCTCAAGAGAGCACCATCTGAACACAGTCATCCACCAAACCCTGCACGTGTTATAGTTGCAAGAGCACAAGCCAGCATGCGAGATCGAGCAATCAATTCAGATGAACGTACCTCAAACATTATTCAGAGGGAAACGCAGGATATATCCTTAGCCACCGCTGGTGCTCTCCCTAAAGCAACATCATTAAAGCGGATGATACAGCGAAAGCGCGTATGTCCAGAAGGAATCGGCTTGATGGATGAACTCCGCGTGACACCGAGGGGAGAAGCCTTCGTTATCGAGGAAGACGATGAGAACGAATTCTATATGTTTGCGTCTCAAAAGAATCTGGATATACTGAACAAATGCGCTAATTGGTTTTGTGACGGTACATTCGATGTTGCCCCACTTGGATACCAGCTGTACACGATACACGCGCTGGTCGATGAAAATCGCACGGTGCCACTCGTATACACCGTTACCGAGAACAAATCTGAAGCTGTGTACAATCGCATCTTTGGTTTATTGGAACAACAGCGACCAGGAATAGCCCCAGAAACCGTAACAATAGACTTTGAAATGGCAGCATATAATGCTCTTCCTTCCAGCTTCCCTCGGGCAGAAATTCTCGGCTGCCTTTTCCATTTTGGCCAATGTAGCTTCCGGAAAATTCAGGCTCTCTCTCTGCAGCGGTGGTTCAATGAAGATGCAGAGCACGCCCTTCGCATAAAATGCTTCCAGGCACTGGCATTCGTTCCGCCTGAAGACGTTGTACAACGGTTCGAGGACTTCCTGGCCACGTTCAGTGACGACGATGAGCAGCACTTGTCTGAATACATTGACTATTTTGAAAATACTTGGATTGGACGATTGTGTCGCAGGAATCGTCGTCAACCTCTATTTCCTATCCGATGTTGGAATGTCTTCCACCGGGTTCAAGATGACCTTCCACGAACGAATAATAGCATTGAAGGATGGCACAATGCGTTCAGCAAGCGTGTCTCAATATCCCATCCGACGCTTCGCAGACTCGTCAAAAAAATTAAGCAGGAACAAGGTTCCAACGAATTGTTAATTGAACAATTGAGTGCTGGAATCGATGGCCCACCACGGAAGAAGCGCTACGACGCTGTCAACCAACGTCTGAGGAGCATAGTTGAAAATTATGACTCAACAAATATGGACATAAAAAGTTATCTTCGAGCAATTGCACACAACTTGTGATTAAATGAATGCGATTGAAATGTGCACTTCGTCAGTTGTCGTGCTTTTAACAGTGCATGTTGTCAGTTCTTTTAATAAATTGTCGTTCTTTTAACAGTGCATATCGTCAGTTGTTTCAATAAATTGTGGATCTTTTAACCCTATCCTAACCAGGCTCGCGAGTTTACTAAAAAAACTAGGTGTGGCCAACCCCGCACACACATTTGCAATCGTTAATTACTAGAAACCTATGCGTCGTAGACGATGAGATTATTACAGGTTAGTAGAAACATCATCTGGCTTCCTGTATACATCATAATTGTAAAACTAAAGAAAGTGAATTTAGTGTAAATTAGGTATTTCTAAAAGTGACACATTTCTATAAATTCTTCTTGTTACGCCGCGCCCCCGCTGTGAAAAGAGAACGAAAAAGAATAGTTAGTCAAGTTATTGGTGCGTAAATGAGTAATACGTTTCAATGCGGAGAGAGAGCAAAATTATATAAATATCACAATATCTCAAAAATTACAAAATCTAACTTTATCAAACAAACATGGACAGATAGCTGTTTCAATAGCCCTTTGTTTCAATGTTTGAGAAACACGCAAAAATCTTGCTTGAACTGTCGGTTCGATAAAGTGTCGTTCGATCAACTGTCGTTTTGATTAACTGTCGGTTCGATAAAGTGTCGTTTGATCAACTTTCGGTTCGATAAAGTGTCTTTCGATCAACTGTCGTTTCGATCAGGTGTCGTTCGATTAAGTGTCTTTCGATAAAGTGTCGTTCGATTAAGTGTCGTTCGATAAAGTGTCTTTCGATAAGGTGTCGGGTCACGCTTAACACTACGGCTTTGATACGTTGGACCCAGGTCGATTTGCAGATAATTGCCTCAATAACACTTTACAATGTACTTTCTAAAACATATTATCAAAAATCTGCGTAGAATAGAGACATGAATACTTAAGAACGTTTGTCATTCATGCTGTCATTGGCAGTGGTTGTTGGATATTACTAGTTGAATTAGAATGAGCTACAGGGAACTTGTGGATGAATATTAGAAGACGGGATGCAGGATGTCACTGAAACTATACGTACTACATGCTCACCTTGATGAATTGAAACATAACATGGGGGACTACTCAGAAGAAAAAGATGACAGATTTTTCAAAATTTCAGGTCTTTTGAAGAACGCTATAGAAGACAGTACAATGAAAGTACGATTGACAACGGACAACGTTGCAAGGCATTACAGTGCTGTGGTAGCGTGGACATATTGACACAATTTCGGTGCCAGGAGCCGTTTGACCGACGAATAAATTTATCTCATAAACTCAGAACCGAAGTTTAAACTTTTTGAATGCTCACTTTTATTGATTTAGGTTAAATGAGAAAATAATAGTTTTAACTCATGGACAAGTTTTGTGCTACACGGTGTTGTGTGAAGCGAGGACCACTTTATGAAAGTGACAAGAACTTGAATGGAAAGACCGTTCTTATCACTGGTTGGTACTGAAATATGTTTGATAACTCAACTAGTTGTCGTGGTCAATATTAAAATATACAGGTGGAAACTCTGGGATTGGGAAAGCGCTGGCGATGGACGTTGCCAAGAGAGGAGCTCGTGTTGTCATCGCATCAAGGAATTTGGAGAAATCAAACAAAGTAAAAGATGAAATTGTTAAAGAAAGCGGCAACCATGACGTAAGTGATATCTGTTATTATCACGATGGCGTTGAGAATAAAGTTTACCTTTTGTTCAGGTTCGTGTAATGCAAGTGGATCTTGAGGATTTTGATTTTGTGAAAAAATTTGCAAAAGAATTTGTAGAAAGCGAAGAGCATCTTGACTATCTCGTCAACAGTGCAGGCGATTATCATTTAATAATTTTTGAATTTCCAGAAACTTTCATTTTAAATAAACACAATGGAACCCCGTAAAATTTTTATCTGCATATGACCATGCAGGTATGGTACTGGAAGGCATGACCAAATATGGAATAAATCGCATTTTAGTCGTCAACTACTTCTCTCGTTTTCTCCTCATCAACCTGCTCCTGGATAAGATGAAGAAACAAAGTGCTGAGAGACCGGTCCGAATCATAGACCTCACATCAGATTTATACAAGTCAGAGCTTGCCAACATATGATATATATATATACACCAATTTAACACATATTCATAGTAAGATACTTGAACGTGTTCTCAATGAATGCTGTGTAATAGTTGATGCTAGAATATGTAATTATTAATATAGTCATGTATAATTATTAATTAGATATGTAGAAGTCAAGGAATCTGACCTGACCAAAGACCCCAAAGGTTTCGTGGATCCTTTCCTCATGTACGGCAAAGCTGACCTTGCTGACATCCAATTCATACACAACCTCACTCGTAAACTGAAAGCTTATGACATCACAGCTTATATTTTTAACCCAGGTGGGAGTTTTTTGTTAACTCATTTATTTAGCTTTAAATTCGCCTTCGCTAATTTTACTTTTTTGAGGTAAGATGCTTGTGTTAACTAAAAACAGAGCGTTTATTTTTCTTTTTTCATCACCATCACAGAGCTTGTAAGAAATTAAACTCAGAGTGGTTAAAAATTAAGAGTGTCTTTTTGATCCATTGCTATATGAGTACAAAGCTTTTTATGCCAAGCAAATTGAGCAAGGAGTAGATAACACGAAAAGAAAGCTCTGCCGGGACCACGTTTTCCCTTTTTAAACGAACTCATGAGGGCGTTCGGGTGCAGCTCAGACTACTCTATCGGCTGACTTCTAGAAATGGGAGATTGAAACTCAGCAAAACTAAAACGGTGATAGCTTCCATTTTACAAACTCGCCATTGGCAGTTACCCGGGAAGGAGAGATAGGGTTTGTTTTGAACCGCCTATACGATAAAGCACAATCAGGAAGTAGCCACTAAAAGCTGATTCTAACCAATAAACCAGCGATTTCAATAATGTCTCTCCTCAATCATCTGACAATAAACATTCTTGTGCTTTTCCAAGTTTTTTCAACTCATTGAGCTACTTTTTAATACTTGCAGGATACGTCATCACAGAAGGACTTTCTTATTACTATAGCTTTAAACAGCGAATTATTTCTTCTATCCAACTGCTTTTTTGGGGGCGGTAAGTTTATTTTTGAGTAGCTGCGACATAGCTTAATACACATGGATACATTATGTCTTCTCTTAATTCTGTTTGATTAGTTTATATGTAAACTGTAGAAATTATATTATAGCGACACCTGAAGGGGTGTCTGAAAAAGTGTCATTGTAGATGAAGCCAAGGTACATAGCAATATTTACTGAATCGGCTTTTACAGTGCAATGCAAAGACTATAAAATCTTGTCAAAATGTAGGCTACTGCATGACGTGATAGCTTATATGCGTAAGAGCCCACGAACCAGTGACAACTTAACAAATACAACGATCAGTTTAAATCAAGGTGGGGCAGAGCAGGCTACGTAATAACATGTTTTTGTGCCAAGCCAGTTATTTTTTTGAAAATCAAAAATCGTTCTTTGGTTTGGTTTTCGTTAACATTTTTCAACCAGCTTTTGACTTACGAGGAGTTCATTACACAGAAGTGTGGTGTCACTGTAGTCAAAGGGTTTTTACAAACAAGCGACTATATAGGCCAAGTCATTTGAATAGAAGCATATAAAGCATACGGTTCGCAAATTGGACGTTGCAATAGTTGTCACTTTATACCCCCAGCAACTATAGGCGATTTCTACTGTATTATATTAAAACTTTTACAAACTTTTGTTATGAAACAAGATCTTTATCAAATAAGCTCGAATTAAAAGTACGCAATTGGACAGTGTTTTGAGTCAATTTTTTGTTGGTTTAATTTCACTAATTTCAAAACTATTCACTCAGGGACGTCTACTACGGCTATCAGCCCCTACTTAAACTTCTCCTTGATGACTCTGTGGTGGAACACAGTGGTGGCTTCTTTAATGTCTGGCGCCAAGAAGAATTGCTGCCACACGCCACGAATGAAAGTGCCTGGTTATTGCTGATGAGAAAAAGCTTGGAAGTCACAGGCTTGTCATCGACTTGAATTATCGACAAAAATTATTATAATTATTATAAGGTTATTTATTTTTATACAGACAAAACATAGAAAAAAAATATATTTACAATTGTAAAATTATGCAGACAGAATCAAATGATTTCATGCAATTCTCTATGTAGATAATAAACCTAAAAAATTTATTGTTTTTAAGGTTTTATGAAACAACTTTACTAATAAAGCCGAAAATAAGACAGAGTATTACTAGATTAATTAAACAGTAGATAATAATCTACTTATGGAATCACCCAAACAGCCAATGGCTGATAGAATGAAAATACCCATTGGCTGAATACACTATGATCAATGAGCATAGCATGTACATAAACCTGTGATGCAATTTCAAAGTTAAATCAAACTTAGGCTTTTTGTTGTAGATGCTAATGTGTAATAAACGAATCGATTCCCACTTTGCATTGGTAACAGCTAGGAAAGTAAACAAATAAATAACATTAAAAAGTAAAAAAGTTCTATTTTATTCGTGTAGAAATACAACTGACTCGTTCTCAGTGATAATATAATGAATTAAACATGCTGTGCTTTAACAACTCGTAAAATTTTGACAGGATTGTGAAGTTTCAGATTTCGTCAGTAGCCTTACATATGGAGGTATATTGGTAAAACCTATGATTTAAGACCTAAGAGTCCGGGGAAATAGCACGTATAATGTCCAAAAACGTCATCGCGTATTTCTTACTTAAAAACGAGAGTTTTTACTGTTACCTAGCCTAAAAGCTCTATCTAGGCTACCACATAAGAAACTTAGACTTAAAACTAAGATCTCTATGATTTTGTAGGACGTCCTACGTAGGGCTTTAAAAAACATCTTTAGACCAATCAGAATGCAGCATGGTTGGCGTTGTTTTCTAGCCTGGGAATTACCCTAGCAGTAAATTTACTGTATAATAAAACAAACAAAGATTTTATGGCATTTTTTGGTGTTTGACGCCTCCTGAAAGCGCAAAATTGAAGTCAAACACTTTCATAGAAATTTCTAGTTATGCAGAAGGTTCCACATATAACGCGGCACAGCGTGTACTATAACAAAATTCCAATCCCTGGAATCCTGCACTTTCAGATCGGAAGAAACCGCCCTTGTGCGAGTCGCAAGACACAAACAAACCAGAGAAAAAATCTTTGTTTTCTCATACATAAAATTTTGATTATATTTCGAAGAATCTACAAGAATTAAAAATCATTCCATATCAGTTCTGCTGACAATGAAAATAGAAAACTTTGTAGAATGCTCGGTTGACAAGAAAGCGACTTTGCCATAGAGATCACATAAACAAAATCAAACTTCTACAGTTGCTACAACTCAAAATGGCGTAATATTATGCATACTATGTGAGTTAAAAACGACGTAATCATTTGCAAACTTAATTGAATATGATGTCACAATCAAAAACAGGGTAAAATGTTTAGGCAAAAATGGTAATTACACAGAACGAGTGTTACGAATTTTTATCCGATCGTGATGTTGTAATTTGGACGACTAACTCAACAGCCCCACCTCATGGATGTAAGTCGCCATTACTTTGATGCCGTTGATGTAATTGGCTCTGCGATGTAAGTTGGAAAACGTTTATGGGTTGCAACTCAATAATATTTAATAATATCTTTAATAATACCTAGTATAATTTCAGTTACTGATGCTCAAATATAGCTCAAATTTGAAGACCGGTGTTCTGCGACTTTCAAAGATCGATGAATACTAGATGGTCAAACTCTTCGATCTACATTAGAACTCGCATACAACGGATAACCGAATATATCGGATGAAAATTCTAGACCGGACGAAAATTTCGTATATGACGGTAATCGTGTATAAAGGATAAATATCGCTGCTCCCGACTTGTCTGTTATATGCGAGTTCTACTGCACTTCCAAGAACCTTGTATCGCATGTCTACACACCTACGCACTCTCCATACACTTTTATGTGCATTGTATCGACATAGACACAAAAATAGACTTTCTGAGAACATTTTTTCACCTGTCCAGTTTTTCGTTCTGCGAGTGCGCACCGTCGTCACAAGCTCCCACAGGAAGTAACATGACGTTCTTTCCGGTCGCTTCCTGGAAGGTCAAGGTCACCGGAATACTTCCCCCTTCCCGAGTGAGATCTGGCTCCATTCCAAATACTTCAATAATAACATATAAAAACATGACTTTTGTGAAAATGTTCCCAATAATCAGTAAACTTGGTGACAATAAATCTACTTCAAACTAAGAAAAGCGTTGTGCTCTAACCATAGTAGAAGCACACTGACTATGTCAATAGATTACAATTATAAAGAACACAGAAATTAGTGTGTAAGCAAAAAGTTGCAAATATGCTTTCACATTGAAAACAGCGCTGCTTATGCGAATGAAGGTGGTATGGTGCAGCATGTATAAATGGTGATGACGTATTAACATGTCTGTATGTGCAATTTTTGCTTTTGCCACAAACAGTCATAAAAATACTTGCATTGAACCACAATTATATATTTGATGGTATCACCAAGTTTAATGACAAATTAACAGTCCACTACTTGTAAATGTGAAAGGTGCAGCACATTGACATTAGTCAGGGTGAATACAACGACATCATAATACGATCGCAAGTTAACTTAATAGCTTCGTACAACGTTGCGAGGCATTAAAGTGCTGTGGTAGCGTGGTCTTATTGACACCAATTCGGTGCCAGGAGCGGTTTGACCGACGATTAATCTTATTCAGCAATTTGTTTGTTCTACACTCATATGTGTGTGCATTGTGCCTACAACGCTAGCGATAGAGCCCATGCACGGCCTTTAAAAGAATCAACAACTAACATAAAACATTTCGTCATGAAATCACTAAAAACGCAAGCTCCGCTAAATATAATTGGACTTAGTAAACAGAAGCAAATGAGCAGCGTACTCAGCAATGTTATGAGTTAGTCCGATGGTTTTATATAGTCATAAATTTTCCTTGGAAGGTCGCGACTTTTAACTCGACATTTGCTACCCATTGAAGCCGAACAAAGTTTTGTTTTTGCATCAATGCTTTAACTGTGACTGATTTCGATATACAGTAAAGCATTTATTCATAATATATCTATTTATATGATTGGCCGTAAGAGCGTCTTTGTACATTTAATCTACTGTTGCCAATAAAAGCATTTCAAGTGTTTGTGGCAAACCGACCGACCTTACACTACAAAGGCATTGTTTGGCAACATAACACAAAAACGTTTTCACAGAACACATTTGCAAGCTGCACAAAAAGATTCTTGACTATTACTTTATAAAGGATATTGTGCGCTGTATTGAAAACTATACAAAATTTTACACACTTTCCATTGCTGTAACAAACGCTTTTGTGCATGGGAGAAACAATAACTGAATTAAATCAGTGTTTAATAAATATTGTGGTTTTAAAGGAGTTACCTTTCTTCATTGCTTTCCTTCCAGCCATATAATGAGGGTGATTGAAGTTAGAGACCCACGGCCTACCCCCATGACCCATTTCAAGTTTTAACTTATTGGGGCTCCCTCTTTCTGCAAAAACCTTCTCAACGTGGGCGAAAACCTATAAAAGAAGACATGGATGTAATCATATGAATAGTCATAATCATATACAGCACACAAAATATGCATTTAGGTGTATATAATACTATTATACGCCAATACATGAATAACTTGTTCTATTACTATCTGATACACACTCAAGCATAAAGCACACTCACAGCAATTTACACTAACGAAATGTGACAAATATGATGATGATGTGAAAATGCAAACCCGACAATTATAACTCTCCTAATAATTCAAAACCAGTTTTAATTCTTACAATTGTCGGATTTGGATTGTCGATGAACCGACAAGATTTTTTAACTCACGTGTTTCTTGATTTCCTCTGGTTCCTGGTCGGGAACAAGACGGATCGAGAACTTTCCAATCACTTTTCTGGGAATGACCGTCTTCGCTCCGGCACCGTCAAAAGCACCTGACATTGATTAAGTTGACAGTTGACCATCTTTAGCATGATATGGACATGCAGCGATGTTAACATACATACGCGGTAGTGTGTGTAATGCTGATTTAACTAGTAACAGCAATGTACTGTTGCGTACAAATGGAGCAACAGTAACAATAATCTCTATTCTTGTCTAAAATCAAACTCGTCACCTTCAATTCCGTGGAGAGAGAGGGAAGGAAATCTCCATCTGTGCATGAGGATTTCTTCCTTCTTGTCGTGAAGTAAACGTTCGACACCGACATCCTTGCGGTATTCTTCGAGGTCAAAATCGATGGGATCGTACGACACTAACTCATCGTCAGTCACCTGTTATAAAGATTTAAGACACAAAATTCTTAAAACGTGAAATTCATGAGCATTTTGAGTAGAGAACACAAACTTTTACCAAACCATGGTTGTACTAAGCAAAGCTAACAACTTTAAAACGCTATAAAAATAAACAAAAAAAGTTTGCAGAGGTGTAGTAGTTGGGCTATCAGTTTAACCATTACACATTTACTGTTTAGAATTATGAAAAGAAATTCATTTTTATTTACTCCAATGCATCAATTACGAAAGACAAAGTTGCAAGTTACCGCAGCAACTGATTCATTGATGCCAGGGATAAGTATCTTTCCTTTTTTGTCGACAAGTGATGACATAATCGCGACGAGGTCACTCATTCCCTCATGGACACTTCCTCCGAAAACCTAGAAGAGGAATTTCCAACATCACAACACGTGCAACTCGCAGAAGCACCTATGCTTCTTAGGACTAATGTCAATGATCACATTAACAATGATAGCGACATTAAGACGATAGTACCAATGTCTCATAACTATAGCTAGGTAGTTAATTATCACATAAACAGTGCAACAGGCAGGTAACAGAATAAAAATTAGTTGAGAATTGCCCAAGACTAAATTTGTTGTGAGAAAAAACTGGCAAATAACAAGAAGTAGGAAACAAATTACCCCCGAGTGAAGATCCTTGGTGGAACACTGGACTTCACAAAAGAAATAGCAAATTCCTCGCAGACCATAGGTGATGCAAGGTTTCTTCTTACCCAGCCAGTAATTGTCCGATATGCAGACATAATCAACATCAGCAAAAAATGTGTCTTTCCTGATAAAGTCATAAAAGCAATGTTGCAAGATAGACAAAATATAAATTGATTTAATGATGTTCAATGACTACAAAAGCTATGTAAGAAAACCTAATGCAATTCAATCAACAAAGTTTATTATTTTTATATCTTTAAAGTTTTAAATGTGTTTGACATTTTAGAGCAATGCAAATTTTTCTTGTCTTGGGGCTGATTTAACGCTAAAATTGCATTCCTCCTCCTCATATGTATCTAAACAAACTGAACTCTTTGGAATGCAGAAGACTTGAAACAAACCTGGCCATAATCAATTCATCAAGACCCTCGGAACCGGATTCTTCCATTCCCTCGAAGCAAAACTTCAAATTAACTGGGATTTCTATGCCCAGCTTCTGATACGCTTCAATGCAATTCAACCAGCACAAAACAGGTCCCTTGTCATCTGTGGAACCCCGGCCGTAGAATTTCCCATCAACCTAGAATTAAATTTAAAAAAAAAATTATTATGGTCTTTCACAAAAGCATAAAATTCAATGAAAATAAAAGCTGAAACCAGTTACTAAGAAATAAATTTGCGTTGAAGAAGCAATTCAACAACTAGCGTAGCATTAGAGAATTGTCAAACGTGAGAGGTACCAAGTCTCTTTACGGTAAAACCCACCCGTTGAAAATACCTCATATATAGAATCTTCACTAAAATGCAAATCTATTCAAGTAGAAATGAAAACCTAACCTCAGTGAGTACAAATGGTTCTGTGTCCCATCCATCCTCCAACTTTGCAGGTTGTACATCCAGATGGCCGTAGACACAGAGTGTCTTCTTCTTCGGATCATTTCCCAACATAGCCAGGATGATGGGAGGAAGGGGAATGACCTGACCATCTGGCATCGTCTGCTTTCCTAGAAAGTATTTCAGGTAACATTTTATGATTACATTTGCAATTAAATAGTGTTTTGGTAGAACGGTGTACATGTGTACATAAGATATATTTGTACAAGATATACAATATGTATAACCGTGAGGTGCTGTACTGAAAACCACAATTTTACTCAACTGCTAGTGTCATTCAAAGCTTTTTAAGAACCAGTTCCACAATGCGTATATGTCTGTACTCAAAGCTCAGCAAGTAGCATATTCATTGTTTTAAACCGCACATATATCCAGACCATATTTACCTTGAAGGTATTTTATAGGTTGTGTATATGAAGGTATACAGGTTTTTAGACCATTTATATTGAAAGTTTACAAAGGTGAGTGAGCGACTGATGCTTTTTGTTTTAAAAATTATTGAGATGCAACCAACTTTTCAAGATGGCTGACAGTAAGATATATAACACCTTCTGTTATAATGCATTAATTTACTATTTATGACATTTTCAACTAAAACATTGGAAAAAGGGTTAAATTGCAAAAATGCTCCCAGACGATGTAAAACATTGAGTAAAACAGCAAAGGTCTCTTGATGAAGACAATCACTTACCTACGTCGACCAGCTCAGCTGTGGCACCAAGCTTCCGAAGCTCATCTGCCGTGTGCTCGACCATCCGTATCACTTCGCCACGTTTCTCTGCCTCTGCCGAAACACTCTGGATCGCCACAACATCGCTGAGTCTTTTCACGTACAGCTTCTGATTGTCGTCAATATATTGAAACACTTTTTCTAAATGAGCCATTTTATGTTAACAAATTAAGAAATAAACCAAACCTAAAAGCTCTTCAAACTGACTTTAGCGTTGTCTGCAGAATGTAAAACATATATTTTAACTAACTATCCATGTGAAAACCCTACTGAAAAGTCGGATCTAGTGCAGAAGCGCACAACAGCGTGCAGCAATTATATACTAGACCTAAGCTATCGAAACTGTGACATCATTTGCTTGTGTACTTCTGCACAAGACCCGAAAAGTCTGCTTTCACTGCGCCGGATAAATGCACCAATAAATGTAAAGCCAAAATTTGAATTATGGTAACTTAATAGTTAAAACATAAAGTATAGCGCAAAACGGCAACTCTGTGCACAAGTTAGTCAATTTTATTTTTATTGAATTACCTAAACTTTTATAAGTTAGGCTGCTAAACCTTAACCGACTTAAAAACTAACTGCAACTGCTCAACTGCCACTGGGCCCTGGGTACATTGCATGTGAGTCAGCATTGCTCAAGTGAGTTATGGTCAAACGGCGTAAATTCGGTTTGACTTCACACAGCTAAATCACGCGCAACCATGGCAAGAACAATTCACTTCAAATGTTCTTCCGCTTTTGTCTTGTTTAGATGAAAAAGTGCACAGTGTCTCCTTTTGTTGAGATCGTATAACGTCTTTGGCGCAATTGTACAGCAAACTGACCTCCGGCGCTAGCATTGCAAGGAATCCGCCCTGGCACTGGGCCAAATATAACCAAAAACTCTGCTCACCCAAATTTTAGTTATTTGTCCAAGAAATAAGCTATAGTTTATAGGCTAGAACATCTACTGTATATATGCAGACAAGTTATAGGCTTGCCTGTCACCCTGCAACTGTATGCTCCTTACAGTGACACTGGGCCGATTTTTTGCAGCATGTACCGTACCCATGCACAAAATCTTCAATGCAAAATAGGCTATGCACGCCTATTCCAGCCCTACCTTTCTTCAGCCTTTATGATTAAATTACCTAAGTTCTTGATTATTTTATGGTAAATTATGTCAAGCGAATGCATACACAAATTGCAGCAAATCAGGAAATGAAAATGCTGTTCTTCCCAGCAACGTAGTTCCTGTTTGTTGAAAAGCAATCAATTCATGTAATGATGACATAGTCATAAACGCTTTAGGGAAATTACCTAATAAAAGAATAGGTTATCGAGCATGACGGTTACGTCACGAGTCACAAGTTGTTTTTTCAAATGCTTGAATTTTATTTTGGTATCGTGCAATTCAATTGTTTACCGGACTTGAACTCTCCTTAATGACGTTCAGATAAATTACCTCACTTGAACTTGTGTGTCACATATATATACCGATGTAATGTTTACAATCTTTCCTTTTACCGTTCTCACATGTTACCACGCGCAATGTAACATTCAGTAAGCTTTGCCCGAAGGTGAAAACCTTTGTGTCTTATAATAAATAAAAGGGGAACTTTATTATTTAGCAATTTGTAAAGACAGAATTAAGCAACTAACAGCATTGTCACGCCGTTTGAGAAATGAGAACTCATATCATCGAAGCAGAAGTAAAACAAGTCATCAACCATCAATCGTCCTCGCTCATTTTCCAACAATAGCCGCAACCATATGCAGTCATTATGACAGATGAGTTAGTTGTGTAATACTTCACACAAGTAATGCACAAACGAATTGTAATTTGTCACACGAGTGTTTTTGAAATGTTTAAGATTTTAAATTTATGAAAAATCTTAAAACTTTTAGGCAAACATTCATGTTAACAAACGTTCTTAAGTATCCATGTCTCTATTCTACGCAGATTTTTGATAATATGTTTTAGAAAGTACATTGTAAAGTGTTATTGAGGAAATTATCTGCAAATGGACCTGGGTCGAACGTATCAAAGCCGCAATGCTAAGAGGTCTCATTACTTGTTTTAAATTTTTCACAAAATTAGTGAAAAAAGATTAATTAATTATCAAAGGGTTTGGAAAGACTAATTAAAGCCTATTTTCAGTTAAATGTGTCAAAAATACGAATAACTTTTCCAGGCAGTTTCGAACTAATTCAGATGGTTCATTCTGTTCTTGATATAAAAACGCAATCCCGTGTGAAACTGATGAAAAAAAATGGGGATGGGAAATTCGTTTGTACTGTGCAATACATCTTTTGTGTTTGCAAAGCTGGGTACCTCTATGTCTATGTCTATGTCCTAACCAGCCGTCAGTCAAGGAAAACCGATATGATATGTCGAACTCCTTTTAGAAGCCAGTTATTGATACTCTGTAGGGTACATAGTTTAACTGTGTTGAAAACAATGTCTTTGGAACGTAACAAGTTTCACGTTAAATTTGTTCAATGCTTTGATTGTATCTAAACGTTTACGTATCAGTAAAAGAGCAGACCTGTCTGGTTGTTACGATAAAACCACTATTTGTTCAATTTTCTTCTTTTACACCAGCATGCGGATCATCAGATACATCCTTAACTATATGGACAAATCCCGAATTTACTTTTTTATGTACAAAACACGCAATTTTTTGTTTATTTCTGCTTCGATGGGTAATTCAGCATATACTTTCGGTCTTAGGATATTTCACGAAACACACGATTAATGTGCTGACTCAAATTGGCTTCTAAGGACTGAAAACGCAGAAACAGAATTTTAACGAAACGTCATCAACTCATCATGTTTGAAACAGAATCTGAATACATAGTAAGTTACAAGCATAAAACTGGAATGTGGGCTTCGTGGTACAGGTTTGAGTTATACGCCAATGCAATAGAAATCAAATAAACCACGATAAAAAGAATACAGATAATTGCTCATTACATATACCAACAGTAAAAAAGCGAGCGAAAAAAAGCAAGCGAAAAAAACAGCGATGAATGCAAAATGTCTGAATATTTTCAAGGTAGACACTGAAATTGTCTGAATA
Organism: Clavelina lepadiformis; assembly: GCF_947623445.1. Classification (NCBI taxonomy): domain Eukaryota; kingdom Metazoa; phylum Chordata; class Ascidiacea; order Aplousobranchia; family Clavelinidae; genus Clavelina; species Clavelina lepadiformis. Next base: position 3,840,959 of record NC_135243.1, read on the forward strand.
CAAATGCTAAAGCGCTCATACATTGTAGCATGTGATTTAAACTTCAAAGAAAAATGAAAACTTAACCCCATAAACTATTTTTATTATGAAGCAACAATGGCTTTTTAGACAAATTCTGAAGGCAGAGGACAGCATCTTTGCTCTATTCAGCAGCTATTTCTATAGTAGATACAAGTTTGGACACGAATGAGGGTTTTCCTCTTGAGACCTTGTTGTACAAGATTTCCTTTTTAGAGGATTGAAGATTGACGGTCAAAATATTTCACGATTGCATTTTATTTTCATTTCCGGGTCACGTTTTTCCAATCAAGTCAATCCTGGAGGATCGACAAAGATACCGGACCTCGAAATCGCGACAAAACCCGTCCTCTTGGTCGCGATTGTCGCAAACCAGCCCGTGGAACACGCTGAAACGCTTCAAAACGACTCCAGATCTTTCAGCGGGAATGGTCGTGTTCGCCACCCGACCTTCGATTAAGAGAGGACGTCTGAAGAGTGAAAATGATGATAATAAGTCTTTCATTGCTGTCTGATAACTGTTTACAGGTTAACTGCAGTGATATCATCTTTGTAATCAAGTTTATATAAACGGATTTGAAACATTTTTGTATGTTTAATTTAATGCTGACCTGATATATGATTAATTTACTACAACTTTATGATTTATAACTGAAAAAATATAAAAATCTTTATAAAAAGCTGAAGTCCACACGAAATAAATTTGTAGATAACTTACGTATATATTGACAAAATAAATCAAGAAATACGACAACAGTTTTTATGCTGACTTGTTTAGACCTATCAAAAATTAAATGAAAGTTGTTGTTTACCGGCAAACTGGAAAACCCCGATTTCTAGCGTAGTTGGGTGTTTCAACGTCATAGAAGCCTTTTTCGGGATTTCCCAAATTTAACCACGGAGTCCATCGCTTGCTGGGGTTTGATTTGCTGGCGTCAGAATTGAGATAATATTTCTTAGACTCTATTTCTTCGCGGTAATCTAAAACAGAAAAATGTTTTTTTCAACGATAACAAAGAACTCGTTCGTTGTAGACAGATGGGTTTTTGACCCGGTGGGCTAAAATAATTATTTATCTTTTACTTTTCAAGTATTAAGTTAACAATTTTTACATAACAATGTAGACAATAAATATAATCAATAACTAAGACACGAAATTGATAAGCATAACTGCAAAAATCTTCCACTCTGATGATATAAACAAAGGCGTAAAGAAAGACACAAAAATTAATGTTTGATGTTCACCTATGGGGCAGTAAAATCGGACCTTGTAATCCCTGCATTCGCCATCCTCCTGGTCCGCGCCTCTGCACACCAAACCATGGCGTGGGTTTAAGGCGGCGAACACCTGCTTCGAATGAAAGGCAGATTCCTGAAATAAGACGAGAAAATGGTAACAGAAGAAATTGAATTATAACATGTTGAGTTTTTGTGAAAAGAACTCTGCAGAAATGTGCTTTGTTGTTTATGTCGGGTTTATTTTGTTGTAACGTATTCAATGTTTCATAAAAACATAAGAAAAAAAAGATAAGAAACAAATATAAGAAAAACAAATCATAAAATGCCTTCTTTCGCAATGTTTTTTGCCGTTTGCATAATCACAGTCACAAAAAGCACGATGCTATGAAATAAAAATTTCGCCGAATGAGGACTTTACATGATTTTTAGTCCTAGCTTGCATTGCTATTGGAAACCCGCAAATATCATCCGGTCTCTCCGCTCGAAGAAGATCCAAACTTTCGATGTCATCTTTATCTCCATCTAGCGGCGAGTCTCGATCGAGCCATGATGTCCAATAATACATGAGGTCTTTAAAGGATTGAAGATTTATCTTTCTTTGAAATTTTATTTGAGAAGCGAAGTAATATCAACATAAAATCAATGCGTTTATCTTAAAAATGATAAATTAAAAAATTTGCAAGCTATTAATTTTAGGTAAAGAAACAAAGTTCGTTTATTTCATTTTTAAACATTTAAATTTCTGCTTCATTTGAATTTCAGTCTCAAGTCTAATGCCTTTATTTAAGAAATTGCTCTCACAATGTTTCAGAAATTTACTTACTTTGCTTTGAGTTTGGAAACGTACCGCCGTTAATCGAGCCTTTTGGACATAGAAATCTTACTTTCCGTCTGTACGGTTGCAGTTTTGAAATGGCCGCAATCTGAAATAAATAAAATGTAAAATAAAAAGCTTGCAAATTGTCTAAACCTTATCGGCTAAATTTTCGTTATACACACATTGCATTTTTGTTAAGTTTACTGTTAAAGTAGTTCATGTGCTTTCCTATATAAAGAACAAACAACCAAATCTCATGCAGCGGCGTTGTAAATAAAATTTTGACTCATGCCTCTGTTTTTATTGGACTCCTGCAAACACTGTCTGGATCACGTGCCAAAATCTTCATCAAAACTTTGTCTTCAGTGTCATTATGACATGGCAACCATCTCGTCCAATCACCTTCTGCGATAAAAAGTTGGTAAATTTTAAAGTGAGATTCAGACTCGGTCAGAAGTCATAGTCATAGCTTAGTCATTAAACTCGATTCAAGTCGAGCTTTTCAGAAGAAATGACTCGAGTGAAGTTGAGTTGTTATCTTCAGTCAAAGTCACAAAGAAAGTAAAAACACTGTTTCAGTCATCGAGACGTTTGAGAAACGTTTAGAAGTTTTGAAAATTTACTTCGTTTTGCTGCGTCAATGTACGCGTTCATAGACATCATAGACAAACAAACTTGTTTTGAAGCAACATTTTAATATGTTTGTACGAAAGAAAGAAAGTTTTTTTTTATCGGAAAGCCGGAACTTTATCAACAATTACTGACTTAACCTAACTCAAGAGTCAAATGTTTGCAAAAATTGACTCGAGGCATATTGGAGTCAAGTCATCGACTCGAATCGTTACGCCTCTTGTCCCAAGATAAACCCTTGACAATGACATCAGGTATAACAGATAGTGTATTTCATTAACTTAGAAAAGACGTACAAATAAACAACTAAAATTAAACATTTTGCTCAAAAATATTATATCAAATGCCTTGCAAGGTAAATCGGTCAATACTTCACTTGGTCAAAAATACACCAATAACCGCATTTACAAATTGTCAAATTGCATTTACCTTGTACGTGGTTGTGAGCTTTCCAACTGGAGATTTTCATCTGTGGAAGTGCTGAACACCGTACTCTCGTGTTTGACTCTCCCTGCAACTCCATAGCGCTAGGTGGCATCATCTTCATTCCTTCCATGTTGTCGCAAAGTATTCGGCTTAAACGGACTTTCCTTATTTCGCTTAATTGCTCTGGATGGAGAGCAACAGATAATTAATCATCAAAATTGATAAAAAAAACTAAAAGTGGAAATTGAAGATAAACAGGAGAATAAAATGGAGCCTAAAAAGGAAGAAGATGACATCACCGTAAAGCAAAGAAAGATTGCTCCAAACGAACACGTCTTTCGACAAAGTTGTAACGTTCAATTTGCACATTATTCAACGAAGAAAATAACGCGACCAAAAAGCCCAAATAAAAACGCAAATCTCAATATTGAATTAAACAAGCGAACAAAATGGCCGACATGTACCACGATTAACTGCGCAAATCAAACATCTTGAATTTAAACAGAAAAAAATTGACTGTTAAGAGTCAGTCACATACCTTCATTAAAAATTCCTGGATTTTCAAACCAATACCGATCTCCTTTCTTCAAGTCTCGGAACTGGCTGGCAATGATGCAACCGAACGTGGGACCTACTGTGGCGCCGTGTAGCGGTGTTTCAGATATCCCTCCAACATACAAGTCTACGTCATCGACATTTCTACAAGAGTTAAATTTAATATTGAAACAGACGCAAAACTCGAAACATCAATTTCGCCTTATTTTTATGTTTATTGGCACGTTTATGAAAAGATTACGTGTACCGGTACTCAAGTGCAAGACTACTCATAGTTTTACTCAAGACACTACAAAGTTTTTTCAAGTTCGAGTCCTCACTCATATATCAACTTGAGTTTGTACAGGATGGAGTTTGAAATGACGTCACTTAAATCCTTCCACAAGATGGCCCTCCTGAGCCCGCAAAATTCCCGGAAACTGTTGTAGGTAGGCAGACCATGGTGACGGCCACGCTGTATGTTGATGGCTAAAAGATCCTCGCCGGGTTTTTGGGAACCTTCAAACATTCGGCTGCAAAAGACAATTTGTACGTTTGATATTACCTATGATCTCATTATAAATGTGTTTAGCTCTAAGTTATATATATTTTCGGTCGCGGTTGCTAAAAATCAAAACCAAACTTTGACAAAATCGTGTATTTTCACTCACTTTCTAAGATCTTCCACAAAATCCGGGTCGACCAGTTTGGCCGCGTCCATCACCAAACCTCTCATAATCGCTGGACTTGTCCCATTTATGACGGCACTCTGATCGAACAAAGCTTGGAAAGTTCGAATCGAGGGAGCTTCAGAAGAGTCAAAGTCAGGGCTCGGACGATGGAAGAAAGACCCCACCTGACTATGACCGTACCTGAAACGAGGGTGTTCATTTATTTCTAAGATCAAATTTATTCAAAACCTGTTCTAAATTTCCTGTAAATATAAATTACCTTATCCTACCTGAATGCTGCAGTAGTAAAGGCGTTAGATATTGTTGCGTCATAAGTGGCATCATATCCGTAATAGAAACCATTAATTAGAACTCCAAGATCGAACTCTTTCATCAGTTTTGGTCCAAGGAGTAAAGGTAAAAACTCTCTGCAAAGCAACGTTGATTAAATATTTGCTGAAGCAGTTGTTGACGTTTTTAGTGTTCGACAATAAGAGACAACATACTTACTGTGGTGTTTAGTAGTGTAAAATTAGCAAGTGACAAGATAAATTGAAATTGGTTACTATACAGATTACTGCTAACATAAGCTATTTAAACATACGCTTTGAATTTGTGTGCTATCTACGTTTTAATATAACTTCTGTATCCTATAATCTCGATTCACGTTTCCCAAGGCTTTTATATTGACACATATTAAACACATAAAAAATCTTACGAATACAAATAAACCGTAGCATATGCAATTAATTGCCATTTAATTACAGCAATTTAAGATTTCAACGATTAATTGAAAAAGTACCTTGCCCAGAGGCTTTTGAAAGCTCTTCGCCTGCAACGCTGCTCATTAAAATTTCCAGGCTAAAATGATCTCAACATAACCCGCACCTGTAAGTTATGATCTGATGCATAGCGATGACGATTCGTCGCGATTCGTAGAATACCGTGTCGTCATCCCATTCCGGATTGAGGATCTTCATCCTTTCAGCGATCCTGTTGTGCTCTCGCGCGAAGAGCAAATGAGAGGAGGAGAGACCGATGTTTTCGTTTACTCTCTCTTCACCTGTGATGTCATAATAGTAAACAATCAGCGACGCAATACGCATGTACACTGATTGTCAATTTACTTTAGAATTATCTTATACTTGTATAAATAACACTGGTCAACAGCCAATTTGCTTCTGAAACGAATGAGGTCAATCTTGGCTAATTTGGGGTCACTGATCTCGAATATCAACTTTAAATTTGTTGATTAGCTCTAGTTTTTGAGATATGGCACCATGCCAAAATGTGCTTTACTTGCTAACGCGGAAAGAAGTGTGCGTTTATCTGTTGTAGTTTGCATGACGTGATGACGTTTCTATTCATATTATTTTTATTTTGACGTATGTTTGAGTTGGGTTGTTTGCTTGCTTCATGTGTGTAGTCTGAACTGCTCTTTCTGCAGATGCCACGTAAATGCATAAAAAATGCAGACAATTTCTACTAGATTTGTAGTGAAATAACTTTTTCTTCACAAAAGCGAAGTATAACGGCTGTGGTCAGGAAAACAAACCTTGTATTCAACTTGTATTTTGGATATAAAGTTGGTGATCAGGACAAGAGTTGGGCCCCTAACATATGCTGTAACTCCTGTGGTGCAAATCTTTGGCAATGGCTAAACGGAAAAAGAAAATGTATGCCCTTTGCTGTTCCAATGGTTTTGAGAGAACCTACTGACCACATTAGCGATTGCTACTTTTGCACGACCCCCCACCCCCCGGTTTGTAAAGGTTTGTCGAGAAAGAAGAAGCAAAGTATTCAATACACAAATATTCCATCAGCAATTCGTCCCGTACCGCATGGAGAATTACTTGCTGTTCCTGAGGTACCTAAAGAATTCACGTTACGTTGAAACACTATCTTCCAAAGAACCACACCTTATAACTCAAAAGAAATTGCACTATCTTATCCGGGATTTGGAACTACCAAAAGTTAAATCAGAAATTTAGACTTCAGCTCTAGACTACAGCAATGGAATCTTCTGGCAGAATCATCATCTTCGAAGACGGTAAATTTGATCAAGTGTTATTTGACAAAGAGAAAATTGCTTGGGAAGCGTTTAAGTTGCTGGCCACAAAATTCTTGGGGAACAAAAGAGCTGACAACTACACGGAATTGGTGTAAATCTCATTAAAGCATACAGATGCATGGAGTGCAATATGTCACTGAAGATACACTTTTTGGACTCGCACCTGGATTTTTTCTACCAAACTGTGGAGATGTCAGTGATAAGCATGGTGAGCGATTTCACCAATGCATATCTGCAATGCAAAAGAGGTACCATGGAAAACAAAATCAATCAATGCTTGCTCACTTTTGCAGGATGATATGTAGGGATGCTCCATTAACCGTATACGAGTTACAGGACAAAAGGAATATAACAGATAAAATAGATTAGAAATTTATATTTGGAAAGTGGCAGTTATTTGTTGCATATGCTATGCTGAAATATAAACGCATGCAATTATTACACTGTTTGTAGATTGTTACTGTTGTGTTCAATAAAGTGCACCAAGGCTTGCCATATATAGATAAACATACAAAAATGAAAATTTTTTTTATCTTTTAAACTAGAGCTAATCAGCAATTTTAACCGACATTTTTGGATTCAGCGTCCAAAAATACATAAGAATCAATTGTTTTCTTAACGGAAGCAAAAAATTTTTGAAAAATTGTTGACCAGTGTAATCTGCGAGGTGCCCAATGCATTGTGTTGTGCGAGATAACTGGTAAGGATTTTAGGAAAAGATAAAAGCACAAACTGAGCTGACGATCTTGGTGAAGTTAAAATTTGGTTAAGGTAGAGGGTTAATGTTAATAACTTATTATTATTACACTAATAAGTTATATCTTTATAAAGAAGTTCTTATGTTAATAAGTTATATTTTATTATAATGTCCAAGACGAGTTAAAATTAATGTCAAGGCCAAAAAGTTTTTTGATGGAAAGTTTATTAATTGATTTTAATTGTTGGTTTAATTTAGGTTAACGTTAATTTAAATAACTTATCTAACTTAGCCATTAATTTAAATACTACGTCAAAGTACATCATAAACAAACTATTAGGTACCGTTCTGTTCTATTCTGTGCTGTTCTACCGAACCAATATAAGTTGTATCACTACTTTGGAATATTAACAATTTGACCAAGACCAAGCTGAAAAGAAACTGAAACAACCGACCCGATATGAAGCACGCTGGGGAATTTCCGTGAGCAGGACAGGCAAACGTCTTAGACGTGACTTCGGGGAAGTCCCTACGAAACGGAAGGATCTTTTTATTTCTATGGATTGGACAGCCTGAAATTGCTGACTCGGTATTCTTCAGCAGAAGCTTGCCGGCTGAAAATTCCAGAAAAGAATGAATCACAAATAATAAGAAATCCGACTAAAAACGTAGTTATTAAGCAAACTAAGGTTGATAAGGTTACTTACTGGTTACTAAGGTAACTAAACTAGGTTACGTGATTAACTGATTACTAACCAGAAAAATTGAAGCGGCAATCATATACATTGTTTCATCAAAATATTAACAAAAAATTTTAAAATAACATGGACAAACTACTAAATGATGTTAAAATAAATTAAAAGCACATTTCTTTATGTTTCAGATATAAATAGTAACTGATCTCCATGAATTATATAGTAAATACCAAACTGTAATAAAACCGTAAAATGCATAACTAAAAAGTTATCTCACCCGAATTAGGATCTCTTAATTTAATTGTAAGCTCTTGATAGCTTCCGTAAATCGTGCTAGCGTCAATGTAAGCCGACAAGCTGTTTATCTGCTCTGTCGGACCTTCATCGCACCCGGAAACTGCTTTAGACGCTTTTAGCGGGATGCACGTGATCGATGGGTCATAATGGGGGTCATGGCTAGCCACTGGGACGTTTATACAAGCCCGTGGGTCAGGGTTGGAACAAAGGCATGTACCCATGTCAACTTTAGATAAAATAAATCGTAATTAATTGAACAATTTGGCGCAAACAGCGCGATCAATCACTGTCACCGATCAACAATCTGTGTCATATTTTAAAGCCAAATAATCTGTCAAACGCTTTAATTCGGGAAAAAACATGCTTTAATGAGACATATAGGAAATAAAGTTTTCTAAAAGGGTCTGAACTTAAAAACATTATTTAAATTTAGACTTCCATCAAGCTAAGAGCTATGTATAGGCTACAACTAAACGGTAACCAAAAGCAGCAAATGCGGGCTAAAACAGATCACGGTTCATGTTAAACAAAAACGCAAACTTCTCACAAACAAATCTTAACCTTCAACAGTTGGTGTGCTGGCAAAGTCGTGAGTCATGTATTGACCAAACTGGACAAACATTGCGTTGGTGACACTTGAGTTGCGATTGGTGACCCCTACTCCTGAATTTAGGATGTTTGAAACAGTCCTCGCTAATGGAAGTTCATTTCCGCTTGACGATCTTCGAAAGGCCTTGTTAAGTTTAATAAAAATGTAAATTAAATTTAACTAACAGCTATTAATAAGCACAAATTAAAACAATTTAAAGCAAAACAAAGTATAAGAAGCACGTGAGGATACCACTATTCAGTAGCGACCTTCTAATTGCTAACTAAACAGCAAATGACAGCAAAAACAAATGGCACTGATATACTGTAATAAGCACATAGTATTTATACATTGATCAAAGTAGTAGCTGTGTAGTTGTGTGGCGTGAAACGATTTATCTTTTTCGTTTTGAGTCTAAATATTTCAACTGTATTGAGAAAAAGTTTCCGTCTGCAATGCTTGCCTTAGACGTGTTCGCACAAACATTAGACTAATAACCATTGCTGGTCACACGGAAGCCATCGATGATTGACAAGTCGCTATATCAAAGTGGCCTGAAGCGAGTTATAGCGGTTCCATATGACTATTTCATTTACGTTTACGTCATTATCATTTACGACTATGAAATAAATGAATAGGTGACTACGTGTAACATGTAACCAAATTTATCTGCAAATAATTCACTGAATAAGAAGCCACACAGCGACCAACCAAATTCAAGTTTGAATAAATAACTTAGGAAACAGAGCAACCAATCTTACGTCGGTCAATTTCAACCATCTTACCTGCGCATTGTCGTCATGAGTGGGCGGTAGTAATCTCTTTAACGGCGTTCGAGCAGTCCCAGCATATGGGTTCAAAGCGTTGTTGCAGCTGCCATCCACGGGACTATATCTTAACAATGCAAAAAAGTCTTTTTATTATCCAGGATTTGATTACTGACAAAGAAAATAATTTAAACTTGGATTTAGTTGAATTTACACGCTCAACAACAGCAAAGACAACTTTCCAAAAATGAAGTTATTAAAATAATTGCTGCAACAGTTTATTTACGTTCATTTTAAAAACAACGATAATGCAGTCATACGTTTGATAACATCATTGACAATAATCGAACATGTATAATATTGTCACAAGAATTATGAAAGCAAGACAATATGGAAACACCGACTTTACGTTACGGCAATCTATCGGCGGTAGTTGCTTTAAGCGGCAGTCCCGTGTCGTTGTGTAGTTTGAAATCGTCATTGTACCTATTGTAAGAAATAAATACAACACTGCACTTTGCAAAAACAATTAACGCACAAATGTTTCGAGGTAAGAATATCAATTTTAAACAAATCGACTCACTTTCCGCTGCAAGTGTCAAAGCCGGATAGTTGAGGGCAAGCATCGTCGCAACTTTCAAACAAGTCAAGAAAAAACGAAAACCCCACATTGCGCTGTATTACGTCACAGCAATTTCTAATAGAAAGTTGCTCTAAAAAAATTGTTGTTTAACTTCTTGACAGCTTGTCACGAAACCATAAGAAAACGTGTTGTATCACCAGCGAATAGTGATAGCTCACACGTATCCGTTTGCGATCGCTGCATATTGTAATTAACTAATTACATTTGGATCTATTCCACACGTATAACTTCGATGATTATCATCCAAGCCAAGTAAAGATAGCTGTTTAGGATGGTTGTACAGTTTACAAACCAAACTATGTTGTTCGTTTTACATCCAGTGTGATTATGCCGTTTTTGCAAACGGATTGTGACGAAATTATGCTTTAATAATCGCCGACAAACTGCCCTGACATATTGGAAAGCTTCCTGCATGTTTCCCAGTAGATTAATAAATAAGACGGTGTTTTTGGTCAAATGCAAAGCGCGTTTGAACGATGATACTTGCAAATGCACTGTAAAACACTAATTGCCGAAAAAAATAATTACAACAAATATTTTATGTCGCATAAATCCGCTCTACGCTGCCATTTTCTTTTCACAATTCAGAAATATATCCTGGTCGAACAGTATATGACCACCAACCACACCTTAATAAAAATATACCAAGTACAAATGCACCAGGTTATACTATATATTATAGTGGTTCTCAACCGGGGTGCCAATTACGTTTCTCAAGGGTGCCGCAAGTTATTGCGCAATAATCACTAGTCCAGGAAAACGGTGGCGAAATTATTCTTATTTAATGCAGAATTACTTTTTGGTTTGACTGTGGGTGCCGCCAAATCTTTTGCTAGTTTTCAGGGTGGCGTAAGCCGAAAAGGGTTGAGAACCACTTCTATATATACTTTTAGGAACGTAGGGGTTATGTAAAGCAGGTGTTACGTAACCGATGCGTTATATAACCAATATACGTCATAATGATATTTGTGTGACGTGCTGCAATAGGTAATCCGGTGTGGAAAGCCTAGGCACAGTTATCATAACGCAGTTTGGTCTTAGCTCATTTAAATCGCTCAAACTACTTTTAAATCAATTTCCATCTCTCGGGCAATATTGATCGTAAACCTGACAGTAACGGTCGTATTTTGCATACGTTATAACCGGGTGTATAGACTGGGATATGTACGACCTTTCCGCTGAAAACCAAAGGCAGTTTTTAGGCTTGAAGATTTTGAGGATTTTGATTATCATAATACTTTTTTAAGCAAGCAGATTTTTGAAAAATTTTAACGAGATTTTAGCTTCCTGCGCAAAACGTCGGCGGATGAAGATGAGGGGGATGAGGAAGATGATGAAGATTCCACTCAGGCTCGGTTGTTACGAGATTAACTTCGTGGCATCAATGTTTTTTGCGCAATATAGTGAAGACAAAAGTTATTTTGAGAATTGATACGACATAAAACTATCCAACGAAATATTAAAACGTTTAATTTGAATGACCTTTGACCTGAATATAAATGACCTTTGATATTCTAAAACAACTTTTCTTGTAAAAAGCAACGAATACTTAAAATGTTCACATAACATAAGAATTTAAAATTTTAATTTCTTTTGACTGAGTCAGGTTCAGGTACAAGATAATTTAGTGTTTATTTTTATGATAAACAGACGGCTGCAAGGAAAGGGACAAGAATAAAAGTCATTATGTCGTCATTAATGGGTTATGATTACGTAGCCAAAATAGTGCCTGCAAGAGATGTTTAAATATCCACCATTTATGACCTTACAAGGTCATAAATTAGATTGCAGCTATAACTTGCCGGCTTTAAATTGCTTAAGCTAATTTTAAAACCAACTTCTATCGTGCAATTTGCGACCTTAATAAACCCGTTGATAGTTGCTGACCAAGTTTAAGCCCTGTAATAATGTGAAATTCAGGGTATTTGCTTAACTTTTTCCAGCAATATTCAAAAGTTTTTAGACTTGAAGCAACTTAAATCTTCAGAAAAAAAATCCATTAACGCTACATATTATACAAAGTAAGCACATTTGTATAAATTTAATCATCGGTAGATAATGAATAACAAACTCATCACAAACCCATGCAGGTTTAACTCCTAAATATTCATTGTGGACGGGTTCTGGCAATGCCGGACCTGGTACAGATTCAATCCACTAAACCGCATTTTACACGATAGTGGATTAAAAACTTGAGTAGCAAAAGTCTTTCAATCATATATGGACTACAGTACTACAGTACAACAGTACTATATGGACTACTGTATGTCTGATCTCATGTCAGGACTGTATAAAACTTTTTATCTCTGTGCTACATCTAGGATTTCTCGGACTGCTACCTGCTACTTAGCGGTCTTATGTTTTGCGATCTGCCCTCGCAAACCGCGCATTTTGCATAAGAATTAGGCTGCCGGCTCTCTTCTGCAGAAAAAATCGCGCAGTCAAAACACTTTTTTCATTTTTGAATCGTTTTTGAAACTTATCTCGTACCCTGGTACGATCATTCGTCGCTTAAACTTTATAAAATTCTATCTTTTCGGTAAGTTGTAGACCTACAGTTGTGATAAACTGTAAGTTTAGCCACAATTCAACTATTAAATGCAAAACGACTTTTTACATGTCTTTGCTCTGCTTGTAACCACCTATCTTTCAGATTAAGCTGTGCGATCTACTTCGATAAAATGTTCGCTTAGAAAAAGTAACGCCCAATTAATATAGACCTGCTTATTATACTAAACCGACTTTATTGCGGACATTTTATACTTGCTAAAGAACGAGTTTGTCTGCATTCTTCCTTTTAAGTAGCCATGTAAGCAGCTGGTATTTCACTTCTTAGTCGCGTAGTGTCACCATCACATAATTTTATCAATGGCTACTTCTAAGTTCTAACCATTGACAAGTAATAAAAAGATGCTTTAGTTATGATTGTCGTTCACGTGAATAGTCAGACCTCGTTAGCCTAGGGTTAACGTATCTGAAAAGGCCAAATTACTGACGGTTCCAATGACCTCTTTTCGCGACACCAAACAACCGCTATACGGCATTTTACAGTAGCCTATGTTCTTATATCTTACTAATTCAAACGCTCATTTTTTCCACAAGACGACATCACTATCACAGAGAGAAAAAAGCATGGAATTGTCACATATGTTTAGTAGAACAACTTTCTGTTTTATAAATATTGGACCTTTTTCCGTTTAACTAAAATAAGACAAATTTGGCTACATACACTACCTAAATGTTATATACACCATAAAGTAAACAGCAAAATTGATTCCACAAAATACACTAACCTTGTCGAATGACTAGAAAAATAAAAAAGCCAATTCGCATAATTACCAAATAATGAACATTACTACGTCACAAAGCAAAGTCAACTGAAAAATCACACTAGACCAGCGCTGGGGCGAGGCCTTCTAGCCAATAGGCCAAGAAGTCCGTAAAAAACTGAAATTTTCATTTTCACAACACGTGTACATTATTTCAAGTTAAACACAACTTACAAGATACTAAAATTCTGGACATTAGAGCACTTTTTAGACTTATTTCCGGACACAGATTTCAACACCTAAAATCCGGACATGTCCGGGAAATTCCGGACGTGTGGTAACCCTTATAGTTAATCCCAACCCCAAACAACCGGAATCCTTGCTATCCGACATTAAACTGCAGGAAACCGATTTCTTCTAATACATTTTACCCATCTATCCGAAAATCCCACTGTCCGACTCCTACACAGAAGTTTCGGAACAGATGTGCTAAATCGATAGAAAAAAATCCGATTCGCTGCATTACGAAACGAAAAATATTGTTTGTGTATGCAAGTTTTTGTGCGTTTGTCGTAGATGACGAAAACTTAGCCACTCATCTATGTACATTGAAAGCAACAGTGATGTAGTTGACGAGATCCCTGTACAAAACGCTGAGTCAGCGCTGACGAGGCAGTTTACTAAGAGCATGAACGTAAAATATATTTTCCTTTCTAGGTGATCGTTAAAAATCTTTTTTGTTTTTTGTAAATGATTTTTACATCACTGACTAGGTTTTGCCATTTGTAATGCATTAGTATGTATCAAGCCTATGCCATACAAAATTCTAACAATGACCATTATCAACAATATTTCGCCCTACTATTGTTCAGATTCCGATTATCCAGATACTGCGCTAAACCGACATTTTTTGAGGAAACGACTGTAAACGTTTTACATAGTTACGTCACTCCTGTCTGCCTTTAGGGTACGTTGGTAAACAGATTGCTGAAACGGAACAAAGTGTTTCTATGCTGTGTTATAGTTATAAATTACGTTCATTTGTACGAAGATGTCGTTAAGTATATCCGTGAGTGAAAAGTGATTTATCGATTCTGCAAAACAACAAATACTTTTCAGCTAAAATTATTTGTTAAGTCATTCTCGGTCGATGATTGTTAATCGCAGGCGAAGAGTTACTTCAAAACGTGAAGTAGTTTCCAGCTGCTTTACCGTTTTCAAGAAATGCACTGAAATATGCAAACAGATTTTTCGATAAAGACCCAAAATGTTGAATCAAGAAACGTGATAGGGTCAAATAATTTTACACGTTGTGACATTTCTATTGGCATTAGGGCGCACGCAAAAGGAATTTTGAAAACTGTCAGCGTGAAGACGTTACGTAAGATGGGTTTAAATTAGTCGCACACATGTTATGCGGAATTCACCAACTTGTTAAAATCGGAATCTTTTTAGCCTTTATTAATAGTATTCGCGCATAGTTTGGAAGAACAACCACAGACAACTATTGGAAGTAATAATAACGCTTGTGATCGAACAAATCAAAGCCTTAATCTTTGTGGAATGGCAACGCGGCTACATGCCTAAAGGTTCAAACGGGAGAAAATGCTTTACGGTGCGCCTCCAGTACCTGGAAAAAGCTTGGCCTCATTCCAATAACAAGAAAACAACTTAAGATGCGTTTTTTTTTAATCATTGGATGTTTTTTGCTTAGTTACTACGCGTTCTTGCAAAACAAACTTCCAGCGAATTAAGTTTTTGCTAAATCGGTTTGGAGTAATCGCTACCTGGAAGATACTTTGTTTAATTCTAGATAACACGATAACAACTTAAGGTGCGGTTAGTGTTGTAGCCGCCACTGAGTGGGCTGTAATTGCTATGATACTTCGCTTCCTTGCAAATTAACCTTCTGGTGAGCTAAGATTTTGGCCGCCAAGTTCTTGCTACAGCTGGTAACGCTGACTATTATCTTTGCCAGATCTTAGCAAAAGCAGTTCCTTTTTATTCCATTGTTGATGTGACACTGCATTTTAACGTATTTCGAATTTTCGATATTTCTAGAAATCCAAGTACATTATACTTAAAAAATAAACTAATTTATTGCGCAACGACCGGAAAAGTGTAAGATATGTTCAATTCACTCGTCTTCTTTGCGCCTTCCAGGATCCCCGATCAATCAACATTATGTCGTGTACAAAGTAATTCAAGGAAAACTGATGTGTTGTTCTTTGTCATTGCGTGCTAAGTAAATAACTAGCTGCATATTGCGCCTTGCACGGGCTGATAAAGAAATATATCTGCTGTAATTCTACGTTATAACACGAGCTGATTTAGTAAGATTTGCAGCGAATAACTAAGTCGAAAACAAAAAAACAACTTCAGTCCAGCTGTAGCACGGGATCTGTCCGAATGAAAGTTGCAAACACGAAAATGCGCAGGAAATTAAACTGAAGCGTTCCAACAAAATGATGTCAGATTTCTTAAATACTTGCGGATTAAATAGTTAGTTGTGTGCCGTAAACATTATTTGACGCCAATCGTGATCGAATTGCAATTTCTAAAGAAACATTTAACGCAATTGGCACTTTTCTGAACACTAAAACTAAACGAACGATCCCTAACGCTTTGGTTTCGTACAGATTACAGGCTTAGGGTTGAACTTCAGGATTTTTAGATACGAAGCTTTTGCCCTTAAATATTTACCAAAAATTACCAGAAGAGTAACTACACTGATATGAAGTGTTTACTATAATGATATCTCAAGCAGCGGCGTAGCCAGAAAAAAAATTGGGGAGAGGGGCAAATATTTGATGAGTTTATGGGAACTACAAAATTTTGTTTTAAGACATGTTTTCAACAAACTTCGGACAAATTTTTTCAACATACTTTCACTCAACTTCGTAATTCAAACTTTAAAAATTTGGGGTGGGGGCAAGGGTCCTTTTGCCCTCCCCCCCCTGGCTAAAGCTATGATCTCAAGACCAGGTCACGGAAATTATAATTTGCGGTTAAAACGGAGGCGGTTTGTAATGCCCGGGAGTGATATTATCTACTTTGGTATCTAATTTCAATCAAAGGTGCACGATTTTAAGCGCGACCGTATCCCGATTCGTCGTTCAAGGCGGTAACTGTTACGAAGTCCTGGTCGTTCGCAACTGTGTTTCAGAGTTCACCAGCGGGCGTATAACTTTGTTTTTCGCATTTTCATCAACAAACGGAGGCTTTGCAGAACGAGATTTATCACGTGCTTAGAACAGAGACAATATCATGGTCCTACATGGCCTATAAACGAAAGTGAATGGCCCTAACAGAGGTTTAATCTCACGTACTAGGCTAAATTCTAAAATTAAGCCAAACGCTATGAAATATGTCAGGGCCTGAAACATCAGTCGCAAATCGTGGCGCCGCCGAAAGCATGGAAACTTGATAATTCCGGTTTGATATTCTTCGGTAAGATATTTACGACGTTTTTTCTTGTCTGATGCTTCTGGACGATGATGTTAAAATTTATCTGGTTAGCAACCGCTTGAAAGCTAAAATTTTTAACGACTATGAAATTGTCAGCGAATAGCCGAAAACGTAATCGTGGAAAATAATTCCCGGCAAATTGCTTTGCAATCAATCGACACATGAAAATGCAGACAAACATGACGCGTAAGAAAAATAATTAGTTTTGCAATTAACAATGTGACTTCACAATGTCGGCTACGACTACTTCAGACCAATTAAACTCCCGACCCTTAAATTTAAGACCACACAAGAACTTAATTGCATTCAACCACTGGAAAATGAACGCAGTTCTGCTCCGTATTTAGATCTCGGGCTGAGAGCAGTCACTGCCGGTCTAGGTTCTGAAGAACACTTTTCCCAGTTCTAATCAAGATTCCAATGCCCTTATTTATTCATTTTGGGGCAAATATAAAAGGAACGTCACACATTGGCGCAGCACTGCCACCTGACGGCTGATAACACCAAGTATTAATCTGACCTAATTGTGATGGGACAATAAATGACAACGATTCAAACCAACAACAATTTAAGGCAAGCGAGGTTCACAATCATAGAAACAGGGCAAGCTGAATAGCAGTGAAAGTTACAGATTTGATACAGAGAAACGCTTCAAATTTATACTAAAGCAACCAATACATAATGCACTGCATAATTAGAACTGCAAATTAAAAACAAATTCTCACAGCCGCATACAAGCGCTAGTTTTGCAATTTGAGCAGAAGTAGAATTTCTTGAAATGCAAACAAAGCACTCATGTAACAGCAAAAGTAGTAATTAACTTCATATTCATAACTAAGTAAATTGGAGCAAAAAACAGGACTCAAAACAAACTGCTTTACTTAGAATATAAATATGTTTAAGTTTGTTTATGAAGAAGAATGAATCTGAGGGACAAGAGTAAACGATGAGCTGCATCACGATTCAGGAGCACGCATCAGGAGCAATCATGAATCAGGATAAAGAGCAGTCTGACAGTGCTCGGGCCACAAAAGTCTGAACGAATGATCAAAATAAATATACAACCAATAAGCTGCTGGAGCGATTACAATCAACGATGTCATCAACAATGTTTGTTTTGGAATAGACCTACGCAATAAAAAATACAACAAATGACATAGCAGAAAAAGAGCAAATAAAAAATAATTGCTTATAATAATCAATTCTTATCAAACAAGTAATTTAAGCAATAGAAAAAAACATTTAATCGTGGAGTTTCTTTTTGACTAATACATGAATATATTAATTAAACACCTACACATATGTACATTACGTATACCTACATGTATGCTGTAGCAACATGTCGGTAGTTTATGAGGTTAGGACTCAGTAAAAGAGTTGCCATTCGACTAATTTTAACTTTGTTTATCTCAAGCACTTACCGACTGGAACCATGCATTGCAGCAGACCACAAAGTAACTATCATCAAGCCACTGAACTCTCTGGACAAACAACAACAAATTATTCACCAAATCATTAAACTACCACTGTTACATAAAATCGGGCTACACATAAGGCTCAAAAAACTTCATGTATTCAACAAATTGACATGACTATCATAGCTTATATTTTATCTTCACTCACACTACAATGCTTTCAACATGGTAAAACTATACGTCAGTGTTATAACTCAAACATGGGCTTGTTGGCAGTTAGCTCGAAGCGTTGAAAAAAAATTAAAAAGCCAGAATTTAAAATGTTGTCAATCAATTGGTCAACGTGCAGCGAATATAACAATAAAAATGTTTTCCAATTTTTCAATCATATTTTCAGCATCCAAGAAAATGCGCAAATAAAAATATGTTACCGGTATGCAAACTGGTACTGGTTTTACTTTAAACCAGTTTTAAAACAAGAAAATGTCGTGTTACCTGCCAGCTTCATCATGAATGATCCAATGAAGCAGATTTTCATCAAAGTCATAGTTCGAAGCAAGGACAAATCCCCCATATAAGCAATATCCAACAATGATCACCGTGTTCATGCAGCTTATTATCGCAAGTTCTTCACAAAAGATTAACTGTCAATGTCTCGTACTAACTTCAACATGTTAACTTAGTGACAAGTACCTTTGTTAATGATGGTTTCTACTTAACGTTTTAAGCAGTGTTATAGATACAGGTTTAACAGTTGGTAGTAATACACTTTTATAGTAATATTTTTGGGCATGGTAACAACAATGCTTGCTATTGTTCAAAGGTTCTGGACACACCATATTCAGGCATGTCAGAAAAACACAAAATATAAGATCAACTACTGTATATGAGCCACCAAAGCTTGAAAACCAAGAAGCTATCACAGAATTTACGTTGCGTTTTATCAGTCCGAAGATAACTTTTCTGTATTAATGTAAAGTTTATTAATTCAATCTTTTATTGAAAAGGTAGATCATATATATCTATATCAAGTTTATCGTTATACCAACGATAAAGTGAGTTCGCATTTTTGCAATATCAATTAACGGTAACACTAATTACAACAGTGGCAATTTTCTTATTATCATTTTTCGCCATTGACAGTGGGGAGCGAAAAGAACGGTGCTAACTTTGTTATAGTAAAACACAACAAGAAATAAGTAGGCTCTCATACTTTTGCACTCCGATTCAAAGACGTGAATGTGAAGGAGTTATTAGGTAATAGATAAGAAATTTTGAAAAGATAATACCTCAACACTCGATCTTGATAAGGGAGTGCAAAAGTATCATAACAAACCTGAAATGTGCTCACAAACAAAGATTCTTGATGTCGCAGACACTTAAAACTTTACATTACTTAAGCACATGTCAAAGCCAACATTTAGCATATAACATAATAAATATATTTTTGCTAAACATCATCGATTAGCCGAGCTGTAACAAGTGGTAAACTTTCCTGGCCAAATTAAATAAACAAATACATAAATTGAGTAAGGTAGCTTGTAGGAAATTCCGTGAGTTAAGCGAAATGACAATTTTGTTCCTGGTGAGCTATTAGGCCCAGCACACTGCCATTTTCAACTTTTCAAGCTTACCTGTAAAGCCAGGCCATATTGCTGTGGACAATGACAAGAAAGCTGGCAGAAGATAAATAATCTAAAACAAACAAAATAAGTTTGACGACTTCAAAACGGGCTTAATTAGAAAAAATAGCACAAATGAATCGCAAATTGTTGTGAAATAATACATGAAACCGATGAAAACTGGCAAACAATACTCACAATCCAAATTTCTGCATCTGGGTCGTTTTTCTGCAACACAAAGAATTTATTGATTTAGTACCGGCAGTTGCTAGATCACAGACCACTTTAGCCTAGTTTAAACATTAATTGTGTATCTTTCCATAAAGATGGATAAGTACAGATTTGTGTGCTTACAATACACTTACAAACCTGGACGTAAGCGGACAGTCCAAAGAAAATTGCAGCAATGATGTGCAGAATACGGAAGAAAAACATGATTTCTACTGTACTATGAGTATTGTGGCTTACGCCATTTTGAGGTGCAGGCTAGTTGAGATGGCTTCAACGAATGTGGCGTAGCAGGCTGAAGTTATAATATATAAAATTTATTACTTATAGTGAATATAATTACAACCTATTACCTAAAAAAATTTACAGATTTTTTTATTTGCTTTGGTATTTGTTCAACTTAAATAAACAACTTGGTTGGCACAGAAGAAGTGGAGTTAAAACGCTGGTTCGCAATAACTTGACCCGTGTTCGATGCACAGCGGCGCTACCCTTGTAATGCCCAAGCACAAGGCAGTAACGGCGCTTGAACCTGTTCAGTTGTCCTGATAAACGATTCCAAATTGGAGCAAAACGACATAAAAAATGAATATAAAATATGTGTGACAACTGGAACTTGCACAAAAGCAAGCTCGGTAACCGGCATTCGAGTGATGAGAAATCATCGCCGAGTTTAAGCCGAGCAAATATTTTTCTCAGTCTAATGATAAAGATTGCGATACCATTTCGCACCACTTTGATCCGGATGACTTTACGTAAATCACAGCAGCTACATTTAAATGGTTTTTAAGGTTGCTAATGACGCTCTTATTCACTGGGGGAACTCCCTCTCGACAAGCACTTGACGTAACAAAGCCAGCACTAAGAAGTGTGAAGCGAAAGAGATGCTAAAGCGGTTTGAAGAGGTTAGCTTGAAACAATGAACTAGTTTCGACATAGATCGGGCATATGTTTTCATTAATGTTTTCATTAATGCTAAAGCAGCAAGTACAGCATCATTCCTTGAATGATGTACAGGACATTAATTGCATATTAAGCTAATCTAGTGAAAAAGCTATAGCGTATGACAATGATGTGTTTTATAATAAAAAGACAGTAACTGAGTGTTTATACTTTCTACCAATTTCTTGCAAAAGTAGGTCTCAGTAGCCATTCTAGTTACAGCATAGGAATGAGCTCAACATCATAGAAACAACTGTCGCTAACACCTTCTAAAAACGTTCAAGCAAAAGAGAGTAGATGAAATCAACTGTGTAAACAGTTTACAACTGCAAATACTGTAACCTTTAAGCTGTGCATAAAACTTATCATAATTGATACATAATTGATAAATAAATGTACCTTTTTGCAGCTGGTGTATTCGACAAAAAAGTCATGAGAGTGTCAAGGTGATGTAACAATGGCGAATTTAGAAGTCACAAGGACTCCAATTCGACTTGGGCAGAGTGCCATCACTTTGAGGACGCAGAATGCAGGGTATATACCGGCTATAAGCGATCTTACGTACAGAGATAGGACACAGAAACGGACATGGCTTTCTTACAAAGGCGCGCGTCCTATTCATAGAACAACCTTAACCTTGGACCGTAGTAAACCGAAACTGGATTACGTCACTTTATACAAATACGTAAGTATTACGTCAGGGTTGCCCAAACATTCTAGTTTGCAAAATACCTTTTTTAATTTGAACAGGTTAAAATGATTGATCAATAAAAAAGCTTTTATGTAAAACATTAAGTAACCTTCCTGTATTTTGATCTGTGTGTGTGCTGAATATACACAACATATAAAATATTGATTGATTTAAAAGCAGCAAAGCTTTAAGAATAAAGCCTCGTCTTTGAACGACAACTGAAAGGAAAACTGACAATAAGCGAAAAGTCAAACAATCTATGAATAGCGTGGGTTTATACATATTGCCAGTGCTATCGACCGATGGATCGCAATCAGCGTATTGAGCCATCTCGTATTAAGTTTTGTACAGTTTTGTTCTTGCAAAACCTTCACCACTTCTGTTTGCATTTAGCACTTTCATGGCAACCCGCACTTGCAAGGCGTTCGGCGCCCCCCGACCTGCCCGTCTATGTTTACGTCACAATGGGACATCGGAGAAAACAAAACAACGGATTTTACGACTCAGACTGAGCAAATGTTTCCACCTAAGACTGGAGAATCTGTAAGCAAATGTTTACCGACAAAAGACGTTTTTGTTAGATGACGTAACCGTAACATTATTTGATACCTGTGCAGGTGAAAACGCAACGTAAAGTCCAGCAGCGTAATCGCTACAACAACACGCACGGCCGGAAGATGATGGACGTCACAGACATGGACACTGGGGCTTCTTACGTGACTTCCTATCGCGTTACGCACGACGTTCTGGGGAGAAGTAGAGGTCCGGGTGTTCCCCACGCAAGAAAAATACCGCCTAGATTTAACGTCATTTCCGGTAGGTATTCCGAAAAGTCAAATCGAATGGGCAAGAAAGACCCAGACATTCCAGATTTTCTTTGCAAAGAAAACACAAAGAAAGCTGCGTTTTGCGTGGAAATTTAAAATCCAAGCAATTCGGTATTGCTTACACATTTGCTACTCGTTGACTTAATTGATTTATTGCTTTGACGGACAGTAATTGGATTTCAGTACCAAGGATAAATTTTCTGAAATCCCGGTTAAACACTGTGAAAATTTGTGCTTTTACACAGTCAACACAGCACGAGTATACTTAAAATTTATTTCGGAAATTGAAGTTGCAAGTTGAGTACAATGTGGTTCAAGTTTTATGTAATTTGCTTTATCCTCAGCTCCTCCTCTTCTCTTTATCCTGATGACCTGATCCTCCTATCTTTATCCTCACCAAACTATACTAATTAAATACCTTGAAGTGGTTTCAATTTTTGTTGTATTCTGTCTAAACAGTTATTCTCATGACTGAAACACTATTATTTTATAATGTTTTCAGGTGAAACACTGGCTAATGCCGTAAAGGGATCCAGTCACAGACTACGCTCCGGGAACAGAGTTCTTTCCCAACAAAGACAACGCTCGAACATTTACGAGACTTTCCAACTTGGTTGATGACGTCACACGTTCCAACAGTCGTCCGCATTGGGGAAACATTTTTAGACAGCTTAATTACGGCGCAATATTTAAGCAAAGACTTGATATTTGTGCGGGTATTTTCATCCAATCAGGCGTAAGAAGATACCTGGTGCTGCTGGAATTGACATTTTTATTTTATCGAATTCTTTGATGACGTGGTTGTGTTGATAACGTAATCGTATCTTTAAGGAACGCCAATCAAGAGTGCTTGTCATTACCTAAGTAATTATGTTATTGCGATTTGTGAGGTATAGTTTCTGGGTTTTCAAGGCTTACCTTCAACTTACCTTGTCACAATTTTACCTGGTCCGTCGTAGCCATAGCGACAATTTTACCAATCACTACCTGCGTATCTGGGTTTAATGTAATTGTGACCTTACTGTTTTATTTCGTGTTTACGCAAACACGTTATTGGTTTGGTGGCCTTCCATCAAGCTCTAACATTCTCCAACCTTCCGTCGTTAGAGTGAATATCTTGCGCGTAAAACCCTTGGATTTTGTTGCAGTTTATTGTTTGTGAGAGCATATTTTTTGTTCCATTATGATAGAACAAAGTTAGCATCGTACGTTTTACCCCCAACAGTCAATGGCGAAAAATAAACGTTACGATCATCTGTGAATAAGCGAATGAATAAGAAGTCACATAATGAAACCAAATTAAATTTCAGTTTCGAAAAACACCAACCATGGAACACCTTTTTGACTTCACGTCAGTCCCTCCATGTCCTATGACGTCATTTGCTTTACATATTCAGAGTTGGAATTTGTACTTTCACAAATCAAACCCAACGTCGCTGCAAATACGGTATTGTCGACTGCTGCACATCACTGTACACTAAGACCACTGCTGATTTTCTAAATCTCGGCTATTTATTATTGCTTACTATGACGTAATAATGAATGCTTTTACCTTCCACAATTTGGATGACTAAAATTGGATTGTTTTCTTTTTCGCGAATAAACGCTGACGATACAAAACGTGATCTCCAAATATTTATGCATTTAATTATCGACCAAACTTTCCAAATTCAAAGAAAAACGTGAAATGAAAACGGTTCTGACTCAAGACTCATTGATATTTTAAAATAACTTTCATTGTAATAAATAGTTTTAAAGTGAGAATATGAAGCAAAATGACTGCACATTTTTATTTCATATAACACCAACCAACACACGACAAACACACAATTAACCCGCTTCATCACCATTCATTAAGTCGTAACAGAGAGATTTAAATTCCATTGTTAGGCCACAAATGAAAAGACATTGGAAGTCGACAATAGGAAAGTGTTAGCACACAATGGGTATAATAGGCGGCGCCTTAAATACAGCATAATGGCCTTCGACCACAAATTAATGAGCTGTAAGTTTTTCTACAAATCTACATTCAGAAAACGGCGATACACAAGCAAACTATAACGCAACACGAAAGGATTAGACACAAACTACGACCTATGACTACATTTTATCAGTTTTTGTTAAAAGTTTTTTTTTCCGGTATTAATTTTAACGCACAATATTCATGCAACACACAAAATAATGAAGCTACACTACATGTTTTATTAAGCACTATTTACACCATTACTCTCCGCTCTTTTTACATACTCCTCTATCTTGCGTAATTATCATGCATTGGGCTTTGCTGCTCACGCTAGCAGCAAGATATTAACATTTCTTGAAATACATTTGCTTTTATTAATACATAACCGGTAAAAAGCTGATTTTATGAGCAAAACTTGTCAAAAGGTAAAAGTCTTAACAGAATATGAATGCATTTAACATTCCAATCATATTTTATTAGAACTAAGATCATGTTGAGTCAAGCTAACTCATGCCGGCCTGAAATAGAAACAAAGTTGGCGGACAAGGACTCTTTTGCGGAACTACGAGATGGTTCAAGTATTAGATGTCGATGGTATAGGGCATAAGGAAGTTTTATCCGACAAAGGAAATCCGGCGCCGTGCTTTTCTTACCAAAAAATTGAGCAAAATGACCTCAGACTATAATTGGACGACTCGCGTTACGAGCGCAATGACGTTTGAGAGAAAGAAAAACCCGCTAAAATTAACCAGGAAAATTCACTTTTTTGCCAGATAATTTTTTTCACCTCCTCCAAAACTCTCTCTCACTCCTGCACTCGCTTTTCTCTTTCTTTCTCCCAAAATGAGGGTAGTAGGACAAGGACAAAAGATGGAATAATTTTTCTTCAAACAAAAGGATCGCAGCCCCCTAAACGCAGGGGTAGGCCCCGGTACAAAGACAGACGTCAGACCCAGGCAGTCCAGCCCTCGTACAGGAGAGCGAGGTTGTCCAGTGACGTAGCTTCCGTAATCACGTGATCAACCTGACAAAGAAACAAAAAAATTTAAAACACCTGCAGGTAAAGGGTGCAATGATCGTATAAGTTTGTACGCGACTACGAGTCTGTCTTCAATTGCTACAGCCCAGATAGCAAGCACAGTTTTTTTTCTGAGTTCAGGCTCCCAAAAAATTTACAGCACACTGACATCTATAATAAGATTTTCACTAATCACTATAGAAGCAATTTAAAAACCACTCCTGAAGCTTGGAGATCTTTAAACCGGCAAAAACTTTTCACACATGACCCTGAGAGTTCAACACGGGTAATCCCCCTACATCATACCTGCTCCGTCACCATCATCCTCTTCCCTGATTCCTGATCCTTCCCGTCCAGCTTTGACTTCACTTTTCTCCACACGCTCATTGCAAAATAATTACGCTCCTGAATCGCTGTGAATTTAAAGCAGGTGTCAACCGACGACATACGATTGATGGTTGAACGACTGGCAGCTTGTTGAATGAGACAAGCTGGCAACTTACCTTTTCCGGTTTTCGGGTCTCGGACTTTCTTTTTGGGGCTGGGGGCAACCGCGCTGCCTTGTACAACTGCTGCGACTTTCGAAGGGAAGGAACCCCCAGTTGCCACGGCAACCGATCCACTTCCATCAACTGCGGGAGGGGTGTTTGGGGTCACGGCCGATTGGGAACCAGAAACGTCGCCCAAACGAGGCAAAGAGTTCGGCTTCTTTAGTGTGGGAGTACGGTTGGGTGTGGGAAGCGAGGTGCCGGTCCTCAGCGCCGTAGCAAACGTGGGTTGATTGCGGGTCGAACCACTTTCAAGGTAGGGGTTGGCAAAAGCAACCAGGTCTTCATAAACTCTGCAATGAGTGAAGGTCACATGTGAAGTATAACCTTCATCTTTATACCTCAAGATGCATTTACAGCTTGTACAGATTACAGAAGTATCAAAAACACTGCGTACGCATGAGCTGTCGGTTTTTTTGCTTGAACTAAATTAAAACAATAAGTTCATGGATTTATTGCTCGAAATAAACCGCACAACTTAACTGGTCTTATCAACTTAAAAATTAACAACTTGGTGTATTACTGAAAGTTGCATAAGGTGTCTATTACATTTCCTAGTTAATCAATCAATCATTTATTAATTAACATCACCATCGTCTTCATCAATTAACAGTTTTGATTGATCAGTACATTTGCTAGCTAGTTAATCAATTTAACAGGTTAAAATTAACAAAAATTTTGATAACAAGGCACTTGGTGATGGTCAACAGTCACAACTCACCCTGTCACCATCCCAGCAATTGTCAGCAATCTTTCTATTAGAGGGTCAGGATCCAGCATGGTGGAAGCGTCGCATCCCTGGAGGACATCCATGAGAGCATCATTGAGTGAGGATGTGAGATCCTTGTATCGCTCCATGTACTTTCGCACGCTCCCCATTCCTAAATCTGCATCACCGTCTGTTTCTGAATCTTCCTCCTACGGAAGTCGTATTATGTATTGTTGTTAATATTTTCACTGGATACGATGTTACCACGTGAGCAACTTAGCGTTTATTGTATAGCTATTACTGTTAGTTATCATTGTTAGTATTAACTGTTGATAAATATTTAATTGAAATCTTTCATTAAGCTTGACGTCAGAGTGTTGCAAAATGTCCTATATTACATTTTGAACACTTAATACGGTGTAGAATCACCAGAAGACAATAATCTTAACTGACCATGATGAAACGAAAGAGTGAAAATCACTGAAAAATCGCCAACAACCAACCTTTGCCATGATTTTAAGCAATGCTTTGACATCCGAGAGCAATCTACTGTGACTGGAGAGCAATTGCTTAACAGAACCGACCAGATCTCGAAGGTTTGATTTCACCAGAGACATCTTAGATTCCTCCTGCTGCCTCTGGTGGCGAAACTTGCCCACACTCGAGTGAAGTTTCTCCGATAATTTCTGAAGCCACTCACTGGTCAAAGTACCTTGCTTTGGAGGCTGAAATTTGAAAGCAGGGTTCAGTGTTTAACAGCAGACAGCAGTAGTTTATGTTATGGAATTGGTAGTGATTAGAACAACGTTAAGTGGGTCGTGTAGGCTTTATTATTGAGGTACTTTTTCGTCAAAATTAACCACAATCTTTATTTTTAGCATTAACGTTCGTTGATAGAATCAGTTGCGTCTGCTGCAGTGGTTGCTGTATTCAACTCACAACATACTTGCCTCTGTTTAATAGGCAAGTACCTATTTACCAGGTTAATGAGTTACGACAAGATCAACTGAAACATCTTACCATGACTTCAACAGCGGTCCGTTCCTGTGGGTCGATCTTCACAGGAGTCGTGTTGATGATGCGACAGACCGACTCGCAAGTGTCGAGCAGGCGAAGATGTTCCATTTCCTGGTTGTTTGAGCTCGGAAGGGGGAGTCTGCTCTGCTCGAAAGCGATTGCATTTTCGCAAATCTCGGTGATCTTTATGCTGCGGAGAGTGAAGATGTTTTCACGAAATTTGAGAAGAATTTTAAAATCAAGTTTGAAGCAAAATTGAATTTCATCAATATTTTTCGCACAAACGCGGACAGATTACTGTTTTCATAAAAGAAACTTCTAAAGCACTTTTTTGACTAAAACCAAAAAATAAACTAAAACATCAACATCAAGCAAGCCAATACACAAACAAGCCTTCAGGAACTCAAATAAAACCAACCTTAACTCTGTCTCCTTTTTCAAAACGACAGATCTTTTCTTGGCATCGGACTCAACCGAGCTCAGGACGGTCTGCAGGCTAGGATTGGCGCCAGCCGCCCATTTCAACCTCTGCTGTACCGAAGTTATCTGACCACTTGCTTTTTCCTTTGATAAATGGGTAGAGCAATGAAATAAGAGTACTTGTATGGGTGACATTGATCGAATGAAGATTTACAAAGCTATTAGCTACTTCAAATCAGTTAACATAATTTTACAAATCATCGTATGCTACAGTGCTACTACAGTAATCTACTGCAGAAGGACAGAAAAAGTCTTAATCTTGAAACAGGCCTTGAGAAACAGAAGACTAAGTATTTATTGTCATTTTTTCCTGCAATCTAACAGTAAATTCTAACATGGAAGTCAAATTCGGCACTGCCATGGATCCAAATTGCAATTATTTTCGTCCGGACTTTTTTACCTGGACTTGCTGCATAACTTCCTCCAGATGGCGCAGTGTTGCCATGCGCTTATTCAGGTCGTTGATGACGTCACAACGACGAGGTCGTGCAAAGTTCATGCCGGCAGTTTCAAGCAAGTCCTCGTGCAGCCACTGAAACCTGGTGACCTGGGCCAGAAGGTGTTTGGTTAAAAAGCTGAAGTGTACCAGCACAGAACTGATAACTAATTTTCGATGGTGACTAAGCACTGGTTAGTTATTTGGGTAGTATTAATGGTAATAATCATTAATTATAAAATACAATGGTAGGTGTTTTGTTTCGTGCGGTCTAAACCTGTAGCGCTTTGTGCGAGTAAATTGGCCGCTTGTTTTTATGGATTTAATAAATATCTTGCTGTGCGTTTCAGCGTTGCTCATCGACCACCGCTTTACAAGTTGGAAATCGGAATTGGAAAAAGCGCAACACATTTGTTTACAATAGAACCCCACAATTTACAGTGACAGTGACCATGAGCTACGTATTCTGAAATTATCCGGCGTTATTTGAAAAACTAATCCAATTTTGTTCATGAATACACGGGATAATTTTTGTAGAGCAGCAAAAGCGATCGGTTTGAGAACAAAAAGTGAAATGGCGAATTTCCAATAAGTCAACACTTGTAATTGTACTTTTCTGTGTACAAAACAACAGGGAGTCAGGAATATGGGCAGTTGCAGACATCAGCAAAGAATCGAATTCGACTCAATTCACTTAATTAAAATCCCTAATTATGATGTCATAATAAGTTTACCTGTAGCTGAGCTCTCTGAAGACTTGATCTGACAGCAACGATGTTCGCGTCGAGTCTCTGCGCTCGGTCAAATTCCTTCCAAGCCCGGTTGAAGTGGTAAGCGAGCATGGTGGGCTTCGCTATGAAGTTCTATGAACGATAATAGAGTATCATGAAGAGTAGGCTGTTTAAATTATAGATAAGCGATTGTGTTGATAGGTTATGGTAGAATGTAAATGCATTGTAAAGGTTATGTGAAATATACGTGATGCGGAATTATTCTGATAAGTTGATTATTTATTGGGTAAATTCTCCCTAAATACTTTATCATTATGACGCAACAATACACCCACCTGGGAGTATTTTGTGTCCATCGCAGCTTTGCACAAATCTTCAGTGATCTGGACAGGCGATGATGATGACGCGAAACTCGCCAGATCAACTCCAAGCAACTGAACTAATGAGCACATGGCACAACCAAGCATCTGGTGATAAAAAAGCTCACATATTTGAAAACATGAAATGCTTAAGATTTACACATTGCAGTTTCAATTATTAAGGATTGTGCGATTACTCGAACGATTAACTATGTTTAAAGAATATGTGAACTAATTTATATGAAATTATGACCTTAAAAATGCTTTGAACTGACCACATAATTGTACTTATGTGATTATAATTCAAAACAAAAATTGTTCTCATTCAAACACTTATTTGTCAGGACAACCAAGCTTAAAGTAACACTACAGGTAAAGTATTAATAATAGCACTAGAACAACACAAGGTGCAATGAGCAATCGGTAGCAAAGCAACACGTCGGACACGAACCTCTGATGGTATCCCGATGAGTAGTTCTTGTACAAAATGAGAAATGAAATGTTTGACGGGTTTCGCGAGACGTTCCTCGGTGTAAAGGTTCGCCATGTAATGGTGACCTGGTTGACAAGTTTAGTTATTATTCATTTTTTTACGAATTTTAATAATTAGAACTGAAGGTTGAAAAGATTACAGTCCTCGTGCTTGAAAATATAAAGTTGCAAACTTTTATGAAGTTTTCTTTTGTAAAAAATGATAAAAAAACAAAAAAACTTAAACTTTCATAAATGAGACAACAAAACCAAGATAACTTGAAACAACGATCTTGACAACCTAATTACCTACACAAGACTTAAAAAAAACAAACCAGATAAAGCATTCTTGCCACTAGAAGGCAGCCTATCAACAACAAAAGCTCGGGCGTTGGACTGACAGAGTGCAAAGAAATCGTGCATGGCTTGAAGTTGTTTGATGAAGAGAAGCGCTTGCAAAGTGTCAGTAGCATCTGTGGTAACCGAAAGAAAATCAAAAAGTTTAGCATATTCCTTTAGTCATTTTTTGTTATGCTATCAAGATAACGATATGGAGGCAGTAGCGGTGGTTATAGTAATGAAGATTATGTAAAGCAAAGCTAGTTTTAATAGTAATAGGGACATTTGTACTTGTACCTAACAATTTTTGATTTTTTTCTCAGAGTTTTTAGTGTTTTTCAAAGTTTAACCAAAAACCACCATCAGTTTTTTAAGATGCACCTGACAATTTCTTGAATTTCTGCAACTGCAACGGTTGACTGATCACGTCTACATAGGTCCATTCATGCGGAACGCAGCCGGCTGCATAGAGTCTATCTCGGCTGGCGAGAAGAGCGTTGAAATCGGTGAGCACAGATCGGAAGAGGCCATCAAAAGCTTGCAGTAGCATCTGACCAGCTGTGAGCCGCTGTTCGTCTGTTCGCTTCTGTGAAATAATAACGATGCTATGAAATGAAACAACTGGCTCTTAAATTTCTCCTTCTGCAGGTGTCTCATAATTTAAGAGAGACGTTTGTTGCTTGTTAGTTTTTAAAAGACACGTTTAATAGCAGTAGCCAAAGTCAAACCGTAAAAAACAACTGTTAGTATATCTTAATTATAAAACATTGCCTTATCTACGAAATTGTAAACTGAAGGCAAAAGCAATTTAAAAGGAAACAGAGTCTAAAAATTAAAACGAGACTGGTGGACCATTGAAAATTTGAAGACGTGAAAACTCACTTGTCTGGAGTCCTGCAGAAGTTGGTCGTACTTCCCTTGAAGGATTTGGACCTCAATGAGCACCTCCTCATAAGATGCGGCCATTCCGTTTTGCATCCCCTGGCTCCGAAGACAACCCATCAACTGCATTGTTAGAAACAAACGGAAATCATTTTATATTATAAATATCGTGTTAAATACCTTATGATCGAATTTTACTAGCTAAATTTTTAATTAATTATGTGTGCGTATTTCTTGTGATGTGTTGCTATAAACAATGTTACCATCACGCTTTTTGCCCTCCACAGTGAATGGCGAAATATACACAATATGATTATTATCATTAAAATTTTAATACTTTTCCAGAAAAATCTATAATTATAATGGTGCTGGTTCAATGGAAAACATGCAAAACACCACGTCATAACTCAGATAATATAAAACTACGCCATTCTGTGTGGATGATAATTATTAATTCATATATTTTATAAAGTCAACAGTAACAGTGATTGCATGTGCTCGTCTACCTTTAGTTCACGGTCAGACGTTATAACCACAATTTATCACCAATCAATTTTGCTTAGAATTAACATCAATCCAGTTTAGTACCTGCTTCGTAAGGTCATCCAGTCTAACACCTTGGACAATACCGTTTACCGCGGACGCCAGCTCCATGACTGACGGTTCCTCGCATTGAAGCAGTTTGACGGCTTCCGGTACGATGATGTTTCGAAAATTGTTGAATAATTCCTGTGAATATTGTTTTGTTTTATAAGAATGAAATTCTTCTTATATTTAGCACTGATTTTAGGCGATATCATTCTACTATGCTACACAGTTGGATATTTTGGAATCTATTTTGAAAACATAACTCTTTTGTATAAACTACTTTTACTATAAATATTAACGCTTGTAAATATTGCAAGTAAAAATAGCTTGGGCGCCAACTTCAAATTTTTAACAATAAACAACAAAAATACAAACCAGTAGAGCTCTGTAGACACTGTCTGCGCATATCACGGCACGAGTGACGTCACGGATCAGATTAGGCGGGGTGGGATCAGAACTTATAACTCCATTCAGCAGCGTGTCTCCAATATGAAGGAGTTGTACCATGTTGGCTGGAATCATTCAATTGTATGAGTTATTATACATGCTCTATGTTATGACGTATATACAGAATAAATACTACAGCTAGAACAATGAGAAATATGTTTGTTTCAATGAAAGATGTGTTTTTAAATTATTGCGATGAAGAACCTGATTACAATGAAATACCACCAGCAACATTAACAGTATGATTTGGTGGTTAAACTTTCACTTGAACAGCTCAAACAAACCAAACAAGCCGCATAATTCCTCCAAAAACCAGTCTCCTTCTTTCGAAGCCATATCGACCAACCGATGACCAGCGCTGGTCGCTGTGGTTTCCATGGCAATGGCGCTGTGACCGTGTGCGCATAGTAACATTGTGAGCACACCGGTAAATGCACCAAGACCTTCTAGACCGTGTTCCTGTTGACAGAGTAGGACGTTATATTCTCAGTTGAAAGAATAACGGATTGTTGGTTACATAGAAGCAAGCACAGTTGGATCATGAACTGGTTCCAAATTTTGGATATGACATTGTGGAGTTTAAGCGTTCATTTGAGCCTCACCAGTTGTGGTCGGTGTTTTTAACGTGTTTTAGGGGACTGAAACAGTGTCTTAAATTTCTCCAACGGCCTCTAAAAACTTAGTTCTACAACTACAGCAGAAAATTAACATTTTGTCTGCGGTCTCTTAAGATTTCTTAGCGGTCGGCAAAGTCAAACTATAAACAAACAGGTTGTAGCACCCATAACCTTCTGGTCTTATAATTATAAACAAAGGGAAGACAAAGGCTTCAACCGCTGACCTGTACGAACACGATGATCTGGTCACGTGCCTGACTGACCATGCGTTCAGCGTCTGGCATCCTTCCAACGGCGACAGGTTCGCGATTTCTTCGTTCGATCAACTTCATCAACTCGTTGTTCAAATCATTCACTTCGCGTTGCAGAGCGCTGTCTTGCACCGACGCAGTTCTTCTCTGTGAGTGAAGAATCGGTCATTAAGGTCGGGTGGTGATGTGACAATGACGTTACATAAATCAGTGACGACGTAACGATGTTATGTCAGCGGTGATATCACGGTGACGTCAAATTTAATCACCAGGTGATAACACAAAATAGCAAACACGACATAGAGACTAGACAATTGTTGTCAAGGTGACAAATTGCAGAACAATTCGCTACAAAATATATCCCGACCTGGTGGCTACAAGCTCAAACTGCTTATGTGCGAGATATTTTGCTGACAATTAGGCGTCGTCACTCTTATTCGAGTAGAATCGTACTGTGTAATGGAACATGTATTGCAAGGAAACAGAAACCTGAGCAAGGACGCTTTCCTTCGATCGACTCCGCTCGATTTCAGCTCGGGCGGGGGCGCAGTCCAAGTGAAGAAGACCATCGACCATCTGTTCCAGCCGTTTGCTCCATAGCGCGTCGCTATGGCAACGCAGGGATCCCTGGGGAGGAAAGTGGGCGGATACGGCCGCGTATTGGCTGAGGGCGTCCAAGCATGACTGCATTGCGTGACGTCTTTGTCCGTTGACGGTCACAATCTCTTTCTCAGTCTGCCAACATATTTAAAAGGTAAAACATTTATCGCTGTGCTATAACATGAATTTATAGTGATACAACACACTTTAGACAGTACAGGTCACCAAAAAGTCTAAGGTCAAAGGTCACCAGAAAGTTTAGGGTCAAAGGTCAACTGAAAGTTTAGGGTCAAAAGTTACAAAGGTGAGGGGAAAAAAACAATAGTGATGACCTGATTTTGACCAAACTTTCAAGGCTAAGGCGATGACGTGATTGTCAACTACGAAATTGGAACCAATGAGAAAATAGCTTCTAAAAATCCCGGCCATTACCATCTGGGCCTGGGAGACCATGTTGGCTTGCCCGGCTGAGTGTAGAAATGATGACGCGTGTTCGAATGCGCACGTTCCAAGATCAACCGAGCTTGTCACTTCTGCAAGAAGAGCAGCTAACTCCGGACCCTGTAAGACGCTGAGCAGGGCCCCGTACCTCTTTAGATTCCCTTCACAAACTTGTATCTTGTCCTGTGCAATGAAATCGTGATGTTGGGGATAAAATTTTATGTTCGGTCTGTTTTGGTCATTTCTACCGGCGCCATTAAAATCAACGCTTCAGTTATTTTGTCTACAATAAATTTAATCTCTTTTACAGTTTATTTTGTTCATCGGGATAAAACAACCAGGCTACAACAGAATACGCAATGCATGAATACGGGCTATGTACCACGAACGCAACGCATAAAAACGATGACATATTCATACGTCACGAAGCAGGGTAGTTTAAACAAGAATTAACCTGTAATGTGTTCAACGTAGCTTCCTGTTTCTTCTGTTGTTGTTGATGTTGATACCAACGTTGTGGCAAGTTGTTCAACGGATGACGTGTGTCGTTCAACGCTGACTTCACCTTTGCCTTCACCTCAAGATATTCCTGTGATGTCATAATCGCATATTATTACCACATATACGTTGCTTCTTTATTTATTCAAATCCAGTTTATCTGTGTTATACTGTTACAATATAAAATGTTAAATTTTTATTTCATAATACTGTTATTCAAAGAAAAACTCTTACACATCAATTGCATGGACTTGACAAGAACAAGAGTAGAAAAAGTAGCGATAAATTACATAATCATTGCTAGTTAATATAATTAATAAATACAATAAATAATTAATAATTTAAAATTACAGAATAATCAATTTATTTACATTTTATTCTGTAACCTTATTTTTTATACTACTAAGGTTAAGTTGGTTCTGTGAAAAAACAGTGATTTAATATCAACGAATCAACGATATTCACAAGTTGAAGTTATAATACCTCTATGCTGTCGTTCATGTCAATGTTTTTCTTAAAATGGGTTTTGTAGTCGATGAGTTTATCAACGAGGACCGGTAGAGCTTTCAACATCTCATCCCTGTTGTTGAACCAGCCCTAAAACGAACGAAAAACAACGCTTCAACAATTCAAGTGAAACTGATGGAGATTGTGTTACAACAAGTAACATCAATCCTCAATCATCGCATTGAAAAGATAAACTGGATGTCGCTAATTTAATGCAAACTAATTATTATTCCAGTGCTCTGACTATACTGTTTAGTACCACAGTAACATAATTGAAAATGTTGACAATATTCTTAAAATAATATTTTTTATGAAACTGAAATATTCTGAAAAAGACAATTTTCAACTTGAAGCATATAAAAAAAATCTTATTGTAACATTAAAAATGGCAGGAATAACATTTAACTAAAACGAGTCAGTGACTAAACTACGAACAAATGAATGAATTTATTTGAGGTTCGGTTGTCTGATACATTTTATCACGCACTTGTTTCATCTCGGCGACTCTCGACGAGAAGAGGCTCCTCGTGATCTCACGTTCCATGTCCTTTTTGCTCAGTTTGTCCTCTTCCTCCACTTTCGCTGATGCCTGCTGCGCTCTCCCTCCGTAAACTGCCCCTGCGTACCCACCTTCGACTGTCCCTGCAATAAAATTCATAGACATGTTACTTGTGTAAAGTTGAATTGGTGCGAGGAAGAAGCGAATTTTTTTTGGAGATAAAAATGGGAATGTTTCTATGTGAATTTTCAAAGTGATGCCTTTTGTCATGTAGTGTAACCTTACATTACCAACTATGTCTGACCTCTGTCACAGCATTGTTTAAGTTAGGTAAACTTCAAATGGGTTTAGCAATGACGGTTGGAAGAAAAAAATTGCCCTTAACTGTTCAAACTCCAATAAAAAAATGCTCAATGCAAATACAACCAAAACCTTTGATGCTTTTGCGCTGTAAATATTTGTTGGAAAATCTTACCAGTCCAATCAACGAGGGGGTCATAGACGAAAGCTTCGAGAAGAGTAAGGAGAGTTTCTCTTCCTTTCCTCAACGTAGAGAGAACCTGAGAAAATTTACCCTTCATTGAATTGTTTTAAAATAAGAGTTGCAAATAAAATCGTGAAGAAAACACACAAAGTGTAAGTGGAACATGTGAAACGGGTGCAGAGTGAAAAGTGGTTATTTAATGCTGAAACATTAATAATGATAAAACTGAAGTAAAATGCAACTGATTTAATGAATACTGAAGAATTACTGTCATCATCTAAAATGTCATCTAATCTCTTTTAAGAATTACTGAACACTGCACAGCAAAATAGGTGAGATAAATAGCATTACTACGCCACCCGACCTTCCATATCGAAAGACACTAGCGCAGGACAGAAAAGTAAGCAAAATTGCAACAAAATCACCTGTTCGCAAGAATTCCGGAATATTCCTTCAACTCCAGTGAGGCCTAGAGCCCTGAGCAGATTCTGAGTGAGCCGAAAAGGGACTCGCTCTGGGACTCGAAGCTGTAAACCCTTCTCAAAGCAAACATTGTAGTCGATGTGCACAACCTAAAAATTGCTTTCAAATTAACCCTGAATAGTTGGCCAGTTTCACAATGGATGTTACTAGAATTAGAAAATTAAGTAGTGAATTATTATAATTGATTATTATAATACTAATTAATATTAATTAGTTAATAAATAACATTAATATTTTTACACTAATTATTATAATTAGTTATTAATGCAAAAATTAGGGTTGAGCATTTTCAAATATGGTAATCTGAGATGTAGCCAGTGTCATTATGAAATTCATATATATAAAGTTATGTACAATACGCTTAATATTGCCCATAAACAATGTAATAAATTAAACTTTGACTAACACCTGCTTTGTATGTAGGCCTACATTGTAAAATGATATTGATAAATTAATTAACCACCTCTCCTGATTCCAGATCGACCAGAACATTGTCCAAGTGCCTGTCCCCTAGTCCTATTACGTAGCCAATCATAGACATCACGGCAGTGGATTGGGAGTATTTCTGCAAAGCATGAAGCACTTAAAACAGGGACCACAAAAGCCAGACATATTTTTCTAAATAGATCCAGTTTGTGATTTTGCCTGCTTGCGTTTTTCCCAATCCTGGGTATCCAATGAAGACAGCTTTTTACAGCTAAACTGCTTTTAGCTTCAACATGTCATCATCTGACCAGTAGTGAAGTGATTTCACGTAATTAATAATACCTTAGCTTATTTAATTGCAATCACGCGTACCTTGCACGTCAATAATGTAAATGTTGATCGTACAATGAGTGCCAGAATGTAGAGATTTCAAAAACTTTTAACCTGCTGTAAGTCCCAGTACTCTGTTGCGCCTGTAGCTGAGCACCAGAGCTCCCTTTGAAGTAAATCATCCGGCGTTTCTGTGAGCAGTTCGTTCAAGACACTTCGGAGCACATCTGTCGGCCAGTCCTAGAAGCAAAAACGAGACATATTATGAGAAAATGTCGTTTATGACACACACACAAGCGGTTATTACAACAATGGAAGTACCTTGCGGCTTAGTCGTTCAATGTCAATGCCGGCCTTCTTCATGGCGGGGTTAAGCTTGCTGTAGTAGAGATCGCTTGGTCGCATGATATGAATATTCTGCGTGGTCTGGCCTCCCCCAGAATTGCCTGAAGCCACAGTCTGGAAAAAGATTTTCTTAATGAAATACTACAACTGACAGCTACACACAAAATTTTCAATTATGGATATAAATATATGACAAAAGAATCGCTGAAAAACTAGCAACGTATTATAACAACAATAGCGATGGTTACAGGACAATATTTGTATATGACGTAACAATTACCAACAACCTGTCAAAGTAATGCACCTGTTTGTTCAACTGGTTGATCGCCTGTCTCTGCTGCCACCTTTTGTACAACAGGAACAGCGGCGTGGCCCCGCTAACCCACTGTATGAGACCCGACCTGGAGCCAAGCGGGGTCACTGAATAGTGCCGGGCAACGTAACCCCGACTCTCGTGCTGGCGGTGGAGGAGTCGATTGGCGATGGAGAGGAATTGCATGATCCTCTCATCCAGATGAAGATCTTCCAGGCCCTGGATGAAAGAATGCATGACTGAGACGTGAAGGATAAGGTTGGATAGGTAGAACATGGAACTTCTGGTTCAGTTTAGACAAACGTGATCAATTAAAATTAATTGAATGCAGATAAAAAAATTAAGTATGCAGAATTCTTCTCAACGCCTTTTGCTGCGAAAGAATATATTTTTATGACTAATGTTCAACATACTTTCTCAGAATGAAACTTGGATGTTATTTCTCATTATTGCAGTATCATTGAAAAAAGTTGAAAAAATTTTTGGGCTGGGAATTTAGCCGATTTTCTTTAGCCGTCAGCAGGGTGGCATTAGATTTTAACTGGCGGTTAGCAGTTATAATTGCTAAATGGTGAGTCACAATGTTAAATGCAGTCAAAACTACAATTTATTCTCAAGAAGCATGATGAGAAGTGTTGTTTTTAAAAGGTATGTCATGCTAGACTCCAAAATCTATCAACAAAGTAAACTATCGGAGCATTAAAATTAGCCCTAAATATTGACAGATTGATTGACAGAACAGCACATTTCCACAAAGCCATGGGTCTCAAAAATTTTGCTCCAAATTCTTTCCTACATGTATATTTATTTTCAGCTTTACAAAATGTTTAGTCGCTAAGAGCACTATTAGCGAGATAAATTTTTCCAGCCCCAGAAAAGACATCAAACCTTGAATAGATAAGTGTATCTTCGGCCGTCCGAACCAATAAACTGAAGCTTTTTGGGTTTTGTCTTGGTGGGCAGAATAGTCACCGCGCTGCTGCACCCCTCAATAGTCACAGGGTTGACAGTGTCTGTGACACCTGTGTAAGAGAATAAAAACCATAACATCAAACATACTCAACCAGATCATTTGCATAACTACGAACCTGGTATTGACATTGAGGTTGACTTTAGCGCCATCAAGCGAGGGCTAATCTCGCCGAGGTTTAAAATATGAGCCGCTCGTTTCGAAGCACGGTTTTGCAGTAGGGAATGCACCTAAATAGAAAGACATCGTATCACTTTGACCTGACAATAAGTTACAGCTATGACTATCATATATGAACAAAATAAACGTTTAAGGCACTTGACTGAGTACTGCAGTTTGCACAAATACCATGCCATTAAATCAACAATCTAACCAAACAATTATCTTTTAGTTTACATTTTTGGGTCTAGAAATAGTAGTAACAAGAAAACCCAAAGTGATAACTTATCAACATGAAGAGGTCAATTCAAGTTTATCCAAGACTAGCACAATTGACTATTCTTCATACACATTCCACCACAACCTGTCTTTTACTTATCCAAGTCATCCAGTTAAGCGAAATCGACTTATAAATCACCTGTTTAAATCCTGACCAACAAGAGTTGGGGTCATGCGGGTTTGGAGGTTTTCTCAATTGTTCCAGTGCTTGCTCGATAAGGGGTTGTAAGTTGTCGGCAAACCACCGCTCGTGCGGGGTTTCAGGGTTGGCCGAAGTTATACGCTGGACACGTCCCAGTGCGTAGACGACAGGACGCATAATGGCTTGCTGCTGTTCTCGCAGTATGTTCTCTTTCTCTGGGCTGAAAAATGATTAAGATTTTTAGTAAACTCACGCATATTTGTATAATACAAGTAATAATATGCACCAGACATGACGTAGAACATTGTAAGCAATCATCGTTTCAGTCACACATTAGCGTTTCAAATAGCAAACTATTATCATTAGCAGTTTAAATGATCAAAATACTGAACAGTTAAACACTCTTATAATAACAGGAATAAACATATGGCAGGTTAAAGCCACCACACTTACTTGGATAATGTGTTGTTACCATTAACTCGTTTAGCCTCATCTTGTAATTGCTGAAGACGTCTGGTACAAAGATGTTTGGCTTAGTAATAGCTTGCATGTCACACACAAATTGCAGCAGGTAAAACTGCTAGTGTAATGGTACCACAGCGTAACTTTTATGATAATAATACTGTAATTAATGGCAAAGCTGGAGCCTAGCACCATTGTAGTTTTAGCATGCATTTATTTTTGGCCTTTTACACCCATAAACCAATCAACCTACCAACAACATTTTACGCAAAATTTAAAAAACACCTCAAGTGTGCTGCATGGAACGTGAACCAAAGCTTACTTCACAATGTCGTGTTGATGTTGATTAAGAGTTCCGAGCCATAGCTCGTCCCATAGCAATGTTATTCTTCTCAGTTCTGTGACCAGGAGCTGCACATCCCTCACCATGCTTTGATCCTCCTCCATGAGAGTCTGGATCACTTGTTGGTTGCAGGAGTTTGTCGCTCCCATCTCTGTGAGTGGGATCGATGTAAGTCGAATGAATTTGTTAAAACGAATAAATGAATTTAGGAAAATTGTGGTTGTTAATTGTCGGTTTTCAATTTGGTTGTAAGTCATCTTAGGCAACAAAAACGTCACGCACAGTATCATTGGGTTGATGATCAATACTGGTAGACAGTAGTAGGAGAATTTTTCACAACTAGTATACTGAAGTGTTAATCATAGTCACATTTTCATTTCACATATATTTATTCTTTAACAATGCTGTTATATTATGACATAACAATGCTGTTATATTACTCAATGTAACTCTCTATGACTGTATGTGACTATGATCTTACTATAACTGGTGACTACTGACTGTATGTGATCAAGATTGGAAGGAAAACTTTTCTCTCTTCACTCTCTTACCTTCAGGAGCAGAGAGCTCCTCCTGTTTGTTTTTTTCATTCTCTGCTTCCTCCTCAATATCCTCTTGCTCCTCCAAGCTTATGCCAAGTCCAGAGTTTGCCCGCGGGTCCGACTGCATCGTTGCCACAACAACAGGGTAGACAATAAGATGAGAGGACTGTAGCGCCACCCGGCAGAGAAGATCAACAATGCTCTGTCGAACATACGACTCGGGATGATTGAGACGAGAGAAGAGTTGAGGAATGATCCCTGGATAAAAGATGTTTCACTGGAATCTCTCCTCAGTTTGAAAATTTCGTTTTTGCAAAGTTTCACAAAGTTTTGTTTTGTGATTTAGTGTTAATTTAAATTTATTATTTCATTCATCCAAAATATTTAATATTTTAAGTAAGGTTCATGATTTTATTATAACAACGCTATTTTACCTTTCCAGGGTGCAGTTGGCGTCGACGCAAATCCTTTTTTCAAGGTTGTCTGAAGTTCAAGAGCATGTTTGACGAGCAAACGCAACAAACGTAGTGTTGCTGTGACATCACAATCCTCATATTTGAGTGTAGCCTGAAATAATTGGCACAATAACCGGTTACAAACTAGCAAAAAACTCACCAATTTCAATTTCTTGATGCTAACCAACCTGTTCACCCGCATTGAGACTAAGGAATTTAAAGTAAGCTTCGGCAGCAAGTCTGTAATGAGTAAAGAGACGACCGCACACATGCTGCCACACTGTCAGCAACGCGTGGCTCACATGGCCTGGCATGTGTGACAGCCAGGAGCCGCACCGTGTGTTAAGCTGTTCCATGACGGCCTCGCCGATGTCGGCATAATTTTGCTGACCTCGTTGTGTGATTGTGATGTCATCAACAGCATCGCCTTCGACCTTGAATGTAATCAAGTTAAATAAAAGTCAGGTAAGTAGCAATTTTAGCAAGCTAACACTCTATGTACGATATAAGTGATCATAACAACTTCCTTCAATGAAGAAAATCATCAAGAGCGAATCGTATTTTAAAAAAGTTGCCAAATGGCATTTCATTTCAAAGGGGTCATAGCAATAGCGTAAGATGTTTCAACTATTTTATTATAGGCAAAATCTTCCGTTGTGGAACACAAACCTGTATGTTAGCGGAACCACAATGGGCTTTCCGTAGAATTCCATAGACATCTTCCATCTGCTCACCAGTGACGCCAAGTGGTGCCAAAATATCCTGGACTTCTTGTTTCTCTTCGTTGGTTAATTCGACATTACCAGCAGAACTGCACAGAAAACAAGTAGCAGCACTTATTCAAATTGTTTACAAGTATTGGTTCATTCCTATTATTCTAACACCTGTGGCATTGTCAGCAGCAACCTGCCAGGCTACAAACCCAGAATGACACTAGTTACACCACTAACTTGAAAAATCGTTTAGAAGTTGGTTAATTCGGAGGTACCAACAATGAAAAGTTAACCGGTATGCTATCCAATTACACACAATACAACATACTACAGTATGTGATTAATGAAGCAGCAAAATCATTTCTGATAAAAGTACATCAGAAGGCATTTGTACAGTAGCAGCAAAAAATGCCGTTTTGTAAGCACAGTGAACAGCTATGGCTTAGAGACAGTTATGAACCAGTGAGTAATCAGAATTTCAACCTGTCCATTACCTGGCCTGGTCGATCAACTTCCTTCCCCACTTGTAAGACCATCCAGCCATAGTAAACCAGGCTTTTGCCATATCTGGAGCCTGGATGGTGGCGAGATTAAGAAGACTTCCGATGATGATCTCGTGATTCACTAAAAAATTTCGGAAAGACCACCCTTATTGTTACAGCGATGAATGCAAGCATGTATTAGTGATAGGCAACACCTCGATTAATTATAATTAACAATTAGTTGATATAGCAGTAGCTGAATGAATAACAAGTAATCGCAATCGATATTAAACAGTTGTTGGTGGATTGGATAAAATGAAGTTGAATCAGACAACAGTTTGAAATGTCTCCAAACTGGTGGGGTAATAACTGGATCCAGGAAAACCCCAGATTTTAACCCACATTTTTTGACAGTCAGTTTATTATCCTCGGGTCAGGGACCCTCAGATGCACTTCGTATGTCAACAGCGTTTGTGTCGGGTCAAAAAAGTGGGTTCAAATAGACAACACATAACATCAAGCACACCACACCTCTAGTCATTCTAATATAACTGATGCCAGATGATGAAGATTGTTGTTCCTCTGTCTTCAAAGCTGGGAATGGATAAATTAAACACTTATTGCCCTAAACGCATACAGACATGCAGACAAGCAACAATTACGACAAGCTAAGCCCAGCGACCCCTTATCATCATTTTCAACTTCCTTTTCTGGACCGAGTGTTCAGATAAAAAGATCCTATTCCTTATAATGAACCAGGGAGAGAGATGAAAGTAAAGTCTCTTCGTCGGTTGTTCATATGTTCTTAAAGCTCTTTAGTAATTTGTTTTATTCTTTGTAAGTGGATTGTGTCAGTATC
Source organism: Clavelina lepadiformis (assembly GCF_947623445.1). NCBI lineage: Eukaryota > Metazoa > Chordata > Ascidiacea > Aplousobranchia > Clavelinidae > Clavelina > Clavelina lepadiformis. The sequence continues at coordinate 3,884,703 of NC_135243.1, forward strand.
AAAGGGTATTAAAATATAACACGAGACATAACATTTTAACAACTAACTCAAACCTTCTGCGATGAGTCGTGTGTCGTTGACGAAAGCGAGCGGTGATCGAGACTCAATGTGGAGCAAGATCTTCATCTTCTTCATCAAATCATTTCCCTCTTCGCTCCCATCAAGTCTGCGTGAGGATTCACAAAAATTTATTTGATATTTATGTGTTAAAATATCAGCAAATTAAAACAAAAGTTTAAGTTACTTAATTAATGAGTTCAATTAAAAATTAATTAATTAGTTAAAAATGAGTTCAAATAACTAAAGCAAACTAAAAAAATGTCAGATGGAATACAATACAACTCAATCTTCAACTTGAAAAATTTACAAAAAAATATCATAACGTTCAAGGAACAAACATAAAGAAAATGATAAAAATAAGATGGAATCACTTGCAGATTTTTGCACAATCATTTCAACCATGTTCAATATTGATGTTCTTACGGTTAAAATTCTTAATGTGACATAGTTAAAGATTCAACAAAACCGCAAAACATGTTGCTTTTTAAAACAAAACTTACTTGAGAATATCCTTTAAGGCAGGACCGGTATTTTTCCAGTCGAGCTGAAGATACTTCACCAAAGTGAGCATTCCACGAGCACATAACTCCCCGCAGCCCTTCGCTCCTAAAACGACAATTTCAAGTCAGAAATTCCGTCAAAAATATCGAAACAGATATAGCATAATAAGGAGAAAATATTTACTAGCAATGCATTACATACAATTACAAATCAATGACACGAAAATTTTATTTCAAAACATTAGCTCATAGATCAATTGTTGTCAGTGAACAATTATCCTGACAAACAAAACACTGATTTCGACATAAACAATCCACACATAGATATCATATTTACTTACTTCCTTCCAAATAACTTGCAAGCGACCCTGAAAGAAGAGTGATGCTATCTGAAGCGTGACCGGTGGCATATAATAGCTTCCCGGCTTCATACTGAAGCCGCAGGGTAAGTGGCATCTGACTGCCGGGAAGCGAACGGCAGATAGTCAAGAGGTCAGCAGATGCACTGTTTGATGGAAAATAATTTACATTAAAAGCCAATTAATAAGAAATGAGCAAGTTTACATGAAAATAGTAAAATACATGCAGAATGTAAATGAAGTGGTGTGGTAAAGTATGATCGATGGTTTGCCAATTAAAAAAATCACTTTTAACAGTCATACTGGCATTGAAGAGCAACAGTAAACAAACAAAAACAGTTTAATTTTTGGCAGGTACCGATCAAAAGGTTCTTTGACAACATTGGATACTTCTTTCAATAGAAGATCTCGTGATCTGAGGAGGTTGTTGTGCTTTCTGTTTGCTCGAATCATTCCTAATCTCAAATCAGATATGTTGCCGCTCATCTGCGTGAAATAATAAAGTGACAGCCGGAAATGATTATAAGCTGTAAATACTGTACGAAAATGATTAGTGATATGTATATCATTGCATCGTAATTATGTTCATCACTTACGTTAACATTACTTAACCACTAATAAGGATGAAATAGCACATAATCTGAGGAGATTAATTAGGCATTACTGCACGTAAATGTAAATGCACATTCATTGTGTACTTATATCATTTATGTAATCCCAGCAGACCTAGTTTCAATCATGTTTTAAACGATGGATTTGTCAAAGTCAATTAATTTAAAGTTTAAATATTTTCCAATGAATTTAATCTATTAACTAACTAGTTAGCTAACCAGGAATAATCACAAACCAAAGTAAGAAGATTACGCTCATTGTGGTCAACACTTCACCAACATACGACTGCTTAAATTAAGCGATTGTTAGTGACACGGTACCTTGCTGTCCTCACTATCAGCTCCATTCTCCAGAAGAGCAAGAAGATAACTGGAAGATGATCCCAACATCCATTCCGAAGATTTTAATTCTCCAGAAAGTGGGAGAGTGAACGAATCCTAAACGCAACCAGGCAAGTATCATTATTGCGTGAATTCGTTACGTGAAGCATAGCGGCCAGTATTACACCCATGTGTGTATTAAAACAGTGAAGCATCACGCCCAATATGTAAAGTGCTGCTCTTGTTTGGATTAGTAAAGTTCCTGTCGTAGCCGTAAGTTGAAATTGGTAATAATATATTTCCATTTTTATTCTCCTGGTTATACGGGATGGGTTTTTATATCAATAGCAGAATAATAGCATCCCAGGAAAAAGTTCGAAATGCCTTGAATATTTCCAACAAAGGAGAAATTCTCGTATTTCTTCTGGACTTGGCTAAATACTATCTTGGTTGTGTTTCATCACTTGACGATTTTATTCCAACAGTTTGATTTTGATTTTTCATTGATTATTATTTTGATGAAATTGATATGGGCTCATAAACACCCCTTCCTCTCACACTCATAATAATTAATAAATAAGAAAAACCTCTTTATTTTCCAGCCATCTTTTCGTGGCGGACTCGGCAGCAAATTCGAGGAAAAAATCTGGATTCATGCTTGGAGGCCAATATGATGAGGAAAGCCTGAAGCATTGATTGATTGAGCGATGAGTATGCTGCTGGATCGTTTCAACGACGGATGTAAGCCTGGGAAGCAAGAGAGACTATGTAAGGTCACAGATGAACACAGAATTATCGCAGAAAATAACATTATGGCATTCTGCAACTTGCAGAATAAGTGAGTGACTAAACACAGTGCATTAATTATATAAATTGGCTCATTGCATAGCATAGAACCATTCAGATTCAAGTTTTATGCAAAAACTTTGCTACACAAGAAACTCTTTACTTTTCATTTGGCAGCTTGCCACATTTTGCCATCTGCAGGGAACAGACAGTTTGTGCTTTGGATAAACGAAGTAGGTCCGGCCAAGTTAAAGACGTTATGTTATTTAAACCAACTGCTCCGTTAAACGGAAGATGAATTGGCTTCTGCGTGAACTCCGTCAAAACTTTTAAAGATTTTTCACTCGCTGCCTCTAAGTCGTTGTCTTCAAAACTGGAAAGTGCGCTGGAATTAAAAGAAGTCATTGGCAATCAACAAAAACACACAAAATAGGTTCGTAACTCAAATAAAAACATCATCTGCTCATGTAATGATCTACAGACATACAACCACTAAACAGTACTGGTAGCCACATTTTTCTTTTTAAGGTGTTTTTGGGGACCGAAACATGTCTTAAATTTCTCCAACGCTCTCTTTAAGTTTATATTTCTGCAACTACAGCAGAAAATTAGTACTTGTTCTTGAAACATCACGATATTTTACAAGTTCTTAGCAATCACCCAACTTTGAAAAACCCAGGATAGCAGCATCAGTGGGCACCATGAAGAATCTTTGAAGGTTTAATACTTGCCTGATATAGTCTGTCTTAGAAGACAGAGGGGACAGACTCTGCACAGCATTGTCAGAGGCCTGTTGCTTCAACCAGTCTTGCAAGTTATCCCATGAGCTCAACTCAGAGTAGCAACGAACAAGCTGGAAAAGGATCATTATAAAATTTTGCATCAGATGAAAGCAGTTGTTTAAGCAAAATGCTCATAGTTGGTAGGTGCATGGCAGTATATGTAATGTATGCAACGTATGTTATTAATAAAACAAACCTTAAATCAGAATCGCACTAATCATTAAAACTAAGGGAATTTAACGGAAAAGCGGTAAATATTGATGAAATATCAATTCTTGGAACATAAAAAGCATTGTGATAAGTTCAACATGAAAATTTGGAAACAAACGAAGTGGTGTGATAGACATCACATTTATCTGATCCAAACCTGCTGAGTTATAAGGAGACGGGCAGGGTTGACGACCTTCTTGATTTCTTCCGTTTTCACATCATCATCAGATTGCTTCCGAGATGTGGAGGTTAAAATTTGTCTGTATTCTTTTGCCGCGTCTTCGTAACTGAAAAGACACAGTTTTATAAAACTAGAATTAGCGTTTTCTGAGAAAAAACATAATTCCCTTTTCATTATTATTAACTTGATAATCATAATCACTTAATTACTATGAATATCAATTCTGCTGATAGTCATTAATATTCACCTTTATCTTAATGCAAACACAAATTTCAGCAATCATAACATTTATCATTCAAAGTGCTTTATTTATGTCCAAATATCATACAAGTGTTTGCAACGTGCACAAAAAAGTTTTTAAGTTAAACCCAAATGTAAAGAACATAAGAGACCCAAGAGCACCTCTGAGAAGCATCCAGTTTAGTTGCCTTCATCCACGACCACTGTTGCTTGTTCCCTCCTAGATCCCGGCACCATCGATAGAGTCCTTCAACTGCTTGCGGGGATTTGAGTCCGATCAGGGATTCCACCGTCATCGCCACGGCTGACTCAAATTCAAATCCCTGCACAAGTTGAAAAAATCTTAAAAATCAGAGAAGTATAAGCGAGTGAATGTAACAGCGTCATTTTCATAATAGTATGAGCAGGTAAATGTAACAGCATTTGTCTTTGAAGTGATGAAATTAAATTTTGCATAGTAGGATATTTCTAAGATAAAATACGATAAAGTTTATGGGAGAACTGTAAGTGCAAGTTTGTACAATGTACATAACGGCGTGGCTGCAGAAACTAATGTCTATCTTAAAGTGACCATCAAATTTAAGAATGGTGAACCACAGCACAATAAAGTGACAGGATCGTGCAAAGCGTAAACAGTTTAGGTAAAAACCAACAAAACCGCAGACTTTAAAGCCTTTAAACTGACCGATGTGTTGTCTTTCATCTTCATGTCATGCAGAACTACTTGACCGTGTTGAAAAGCCACCGCCGGCAGACCACAAGACAGAGCTATCCTCATCACAGCCAGTCTCAATCTGTTAAACCACTGCTCACATGTCTGCTTGTTGGTGAAGAAGAATGCTCTAACCGCCTGCAATGATGCAATAATGCAATATCAATGATGCAATAATGCAATATCAATGATGCAATAATGCAATATCAATGATGCAATAATGCAATATCAATGATGCAATAATGCAATATCAATGATGCAATAATGATGCTTGTGGTAATACAAGTGATGGGTTGTTTGCAATTAAAATGTAATAAATATTTTAAATAAATAATAAATATTCATTTTACTAAGCTTCACTAAAAAAATTACTTTTGTTTTAAAATGAAACTTAACATAACTGAAGTTTCAAGATAATATTAAATTATTATCAATGAAACAAATCTTAATCGTTTAAACATAGAGACAAGTAATTTAGTTTTCATATGAAGAGCTATGATGTATAATAATACTTTATACATTAGATACTATACACAAGCATTCAACTGTTACAACGGTCACAGCTTTAAATAATGATTTAACACACTGACAACTTAGCATGATTAGTGAGTGGTACGGCATCGAAATCTGTATTTTCTTGCACGTATTCTCCACTTAACAATGGAAGGGGGAATAACTTAATGTGCAAACTTAATGCCTGGAACAGGAGGATTACAGGAGTAATGTAGCGTAACAGTAACGTAGTGCCAGTAGGAAGTATCAAATCCCTTCGTGTTGTCTACCCTATTTCCAGTAACGTCATCAAATCAGCAATCAGTAGAAAACCAAAAAGCCAAAGAAGCGAGATAATTAACCAGGCAAGAAGCTAATCAGCAACTCATCATAGTGACAAATTGTGACAAACAATCACCTTTGTTGGAGGTGGAAGGGATACTGCGCAGCCTTCATACGCGTTGTAGAGCAACTTCTCCAGGTTATCGAGGAACTGGAGCAAAAGATGTGGCCGTTGCAGAGCAGAGAGGAGCATGAGAGTCGTCGATCGAGAAGAATCTTTCATCTTTGTCACCGGACTAGTTGCTCTGATCTTTTTTTCGCAAATTTCGCGAATTGCTCCTGGTAAAGTTATAACGCGAAAGCAGTTAGCACTGACATTAACAACTGCAAATGCAAATATAATCAATTATATTCAATTTTAATTATATTTAACAACTATTATATATTCTTATTATAAAGATATTGTAATATATAATTTAATTAATTATTGTGGTGGTTGGGATGAAAAGAAATGAAGTCAAGATTGCCAAGTGAGAATATACAATCAGGGAAATCAAAATTTTGAACTTAAGCTTGTTTTTTCAGAAGTTAAGTGACAAGTGTTTAATATTCAATATATGCTTTTTTGAAACAAAGTAGTAAGTAATAAGCTTGCTGTTGAGTTGAGAAAAAAATTAAAAGTTAAATTGAGATACAACATAGTTTAAATATCAATTAGTGATAAACAGTCTGTCGTACCTTCGATTTTCTGAAAAGTGTCTTGGGGTCGACCGAGAGACGTTCGAAGCTTGTTGGTCACCGTGAACTCGGCTGCTCTCCATACTGCCCACCAGTGGATGAAAGACTGGTCATGCCCAGCAGAGGGCGCAATATCACTTCGAGAATGTGACTGCGCCGAGACTCGTACGTGATATGATTGACGACGCTGACAACTTGAGTACAACTGACCAATCCAATGGCTGCTGATGCTACTACTGCAAATTGCAATAGAGAATATATTTCGTGGTACGTTGTGTGTTATCGTTGTGTTTTACGTCACCGTCTGTGTGTGTTCGTACGTCTATGTTATAACAGTTATAGTTTTCACGGATTTTAGACTCTGCCAAAATTCAAGTTACCGGTAATCAAAAGAATTGAAAAGATAAATGACAGCAGGCAAAGCTACTGAGCCAGTAAAACATATGTGAAGTAGCTACAACTTATAATTTATTCACGACCTACCCGTGCTTTAAAAGTTTCTCCATGAGCTCGCGAAATTGGTGAGCATGGAAGGTGGAGTCTGTGATGACAGATTTGCTGGCTATTGATCTTCTTGCCAACCACGACTCTTCGTGCCCATAACTCGCCACATTCTTCACCACGCGATGCTTGCTGCTGATAGTTGACATCTGTTTTGCGCGCTTTGCCTTCTCACCTTCACTTGTGTTGAATCTGAAAGGGGAGAGTGTATTGAATTCGAGTACTCAGAATACAATAAACAAATCATGTATCTATATTCTATATAGTGTACCAGCGGTTCACAACTTTTTCCTACCTGCGGAGCCCTAGCTGCATTAGGGCACGCAAGCATACTTCAAAAAAAGCCCAAATGGCCATAACTATAAGAAAAATGCCCATACACAGCATACCCCATTACTCTGTCAATAGGCACAGCAAGCAACAGGCTGGTGTAATCCTTCTGTACTTCGGTGTCCAGGTTAGAGGCTTTGACGAGACAAGAGCGGGTCACGGCTGAGTGCACGTAGATTGCAAAAGGGGTGCTTGATGACTGCCCACTAGATGTCGCCTCGACGGCAACTCGGAGACATTTTGCGGCAAGTTGTGACTGGGTCGAGTCTTCTAGCGCACCTAGTGACATGGGATTAAAATAAACGATAATATGAATGATTTAATTATTTTATCAACTAAAAGCATTTTGTAAAACTGATTTTCACCACTTTTTTGTTTGAACATGTATTAAGTACTTTATTGATTTCATAAAAGTGTTCAAGCCAATGAAAATTTAAATAAAATGGTTGATGCTGACCTATTACAACGAGTGACTGTATAAGATCAACCAATGGTGGCAGAGAGAAAAGAGACGAATCTTTGCTTGTTTTTAATTTCTCCAACAATTCGAGGGACCAGTGCAATAAAAGAGTTCTATGTGAGAAGAAAAAAGTTGCATTGGTCATTTTGGGAACATCATACATATCCTTTAAAATATAGAATACTAGAATATTGCTAATACTGAAATTTAAATTTACTGTAAAAATAACAGGAAAAAATGGTTCATTATAGGTCAAAGTTTTAGTTGACGCAATTCACTAAAAATTTTCGTAATTTCTGAAAATTCTATAAACTTTTACAAACGCAAGCCAAGACCATAAAAAGTTTTTAAAAAGCCACATCATACAACTGATTATGATGTAATAAAGCTCAAGCTCACCTGGCATCACAGCAAGTCACTCTCTTTGTTAAAAGGCTGGCTATTAGCTCAACAATGCACGGGTAGTGACCGCGTGTTGCCGTAGTAACATTGTCTATAAAATTGCCGCCATTTGAATCAGCAGAGGGCGCTGGAGAGCCACCAAGAAAGCTACTGAGAAAGTTTTTATGTCTGTTTGAAAAAAAATAACAGAAATTAGTGGCATCAAAAATAAGAACTAAAAAAATTTAAATTTTGCCTAAAAGTTTCCAATCTGTACTATTTTTGAACGCGTTACATATGTAAAAGAGAAGGTGGTTGGAAATTTTACAATACTATGTTGACTCGGTGTGTCATTGGCTTGTAAACGTTGGTGATCACTTGCATATAATAACAGGAACAAATTATACAATAAACTTAGGTATTTACATATATAGACCTAAAAACTCAAACTTCGTGTACATATAACACAAGTCTTACCAATATTCTAATAATACCAAGATTCCTTGAAATCTTACGGCAATATTTAAGTCATTTACCTCTGACAGTGAGAATGCAGGACACGTAACAGAGAAAACTGTAGAGATGGTGCCACGGCAGCAAGATGGGAGTGGAGGAGCTTCAAGCCATCGTGAAGGAGATCAAAGATGCCAGGGGAGAGAGCATACATCTGAGTAAAGATACAAAAACATTTCCAACACATGAGGATGCTATAGAAGAGCTTTGTAAAGCGAGTGAATAATTAAGAAAGCAATTATACGAAAGACTTAGCCAGGACGGCCTGTAGATTGACCTAAAGCTTAAAAGCTTCACGTTAACTGCACGAGACGTACTGACAAGCGAGCACTGAAACCACTGCTTTGGTGTTAGAATGATGGTAAAACTGCATTAATATCTTCAAGATTATAAACGAAGGTGACACTAATAGTTGGAAAATGAAATGACTTAATGTGACACAGGGGTTTCATTTTATAAAAACACAAAATCAGCTGTGAAGTATAAGTCACAATCCTTTAGTTGACGACTTGCAGTATGTAATACTAATCTGTGAGATGCTTTTAGGTTTGGTACATGCAATGTTCACTACTTCACGTTCAACAGGCCATCCATGGCAAATAACACTATCATGCACAACTTAAAAATATAAACTGAAGTTTATAATCATAAAACAAACAAATTCTTAAACTTAATTATAAGTGAAAGTTTGAAAAAAAACAAACTTACCCCAATCAAAGAGTTCCTTGCATCACCAACTTCTAGCAGAGCCACCACATCAAAAGTTGCAGTTTTCATCAATTTTTCCTCTTTCGCCACGTCGACAATGTCGGTTTTATCAGCATCTGCATTAAATAAATGTATTAGATTTGCAATCAGTGAATGTGAACTACAATCAATCACTAAACTACATAAATCGAATAAAATTATGCGATACCTTAGAGACTATATAGTATATACATTATACTATATACAATTAGAAATATACACAACTTATTTAGTGGTGCGTGCGCATTAAGAGCATAAAATGCAACAGATAAGGTTCCATGAATACGGAAAAACAAAGTTATCAAAATTGAATGACTTCGAATACAATAACTATAACTCGGTTGATCATTACAATGCGATCTTGCATCGATTGGCTTATAAATATCCACTGCCAATCAACATATCAATCAAAAACGACGTCCATCAATCATTGTTTATACCAGGGGTGGGCAAACTACGGCCCGCGGGCCGCATGCGGCCCGCGATCCCGTTTTATGCGGCCCGCCGGCACTTGCAGAAACTTCTACTCATCACTTATTGTTTTAATTAAACAGGTTACATGACAAATTATTACCCTTTACGAGTGTGTTTTTCTCTTCACTTTCAGTGCGTAAACACACACACGTCAGTCGCGCATGTATTGCAACATGCTTTCAGCAACTAGCCGTACACTTCTCACGCATTGTTTGATTCAATTGTTTGATCATAAAATACAAATACGGTAGCGGCTACCGTAGGCCTTTGGGATGAAGATTGCGCAGCTTTAAACGTAACTGAGTGTGAAATGCAAAAATTGTGTTTAATATGAATATGCGTTTATTTACACACCGGGTAAATTGTCCTACTTTGTAATGAGAGTGTGCAGGCCGCCGGCTGCAACATTTTTTCTAATGCGGGTTATGCGGCCCGCAGTACAAAAAGTTTGCCCACCCCTGGTTTATACGAAGACAGGATATCATAAAAAGAAGATGATGATGAAGATGAATAAAGAATAAAATAGGATAAAGAGTTACCGGGACTGATCTCTTCAGCATCGGAATTTTCAAAAGGATTGTCCGTGATTACGTTCAGTCTGATGTCGGGATCTTTCGAGTAAATTGAGAGCAATCCATTGACAGCATATTGTAACTCTCCTGCCACATGCCTGTCATAGAAGAAGGTTCTTTTTGTAAGCAAAACATGATCTATACTAGTCACTGAATATCAATGAAATAATTAGCAATTATTAAAGATAAACATTAGCAAATGACATGAAAGATGAGTGATGGCTTAGCTTTTTCAAAGGACAATTCCTGGTTGGATTGATATGTGTGCATGACACCATAAAATAAAGAAAACTAATTAATTAATCCACAATTATCGATAATAATCAATATAAGTTAACACAGACAACATAAATCACTTAATCTGATCGGCATCAGACATGTGTTACGGCTGTGCGGACAGTTGTTTTCACTATTAGTTGAAAATAACTACGACAACAAATTAATGTGTTTTAATTAACGAGAGCACTAACTTGTATGCCATCTGCAGTAGGGGAACACTCTTCACCGATAAGCAAGCTTGGTAGAGGGCCAGCAACTCCTCACTTAAAACGGGATTCCTGGAATGTTTTAGAGGGAGAAGACGGGAACTCGGACCCAGCAAACCCTGAATGAACCAGGTGGGTAACGCTGACCCAACCTCTTGCACCATCTGAACAGATGATAGATGGGGTTCAAAGTGGGGTAATACTCAACAATTTTACCAGGGTGCGCAGCATAAGTTTAACATTTATTGGCGATAGTAGTAACTACTATACTTGGTCATATGTTACAACTATCGTGTTATACAGCATTTCAGGTCACTTTGACTGACTAAACAATATGCATTAATTATTTATCTTTGACTTTAAAATTACAAATTCAATTAACACTTAGATAAGTAATGTTCGTAAATTCTATTGTGATGAAGCAGTCAGTGCATTATCAGTTATGAAAACCAGCAAATTTCCCACGACAACAATGCACAAAAATGATTATCCTACGGCTAAGATGATAAGGATACAACTAACCACTGTCGTAAAGTCAAGCACGAGCAGCAACCGTGCTTCCGTTCGGGAACGTTCGACTGCGTGAACGGCGTATGTGAGCAACGATTCAGATAGCATGTCCTCTCCCCGCCACTGCACTGCGCCAAGGAGCAGTCTGGTACATTCATCAGCAGCCCTGGTCACTTCCAACGAGCCATCCCCTGCTAGCTGGGCGCAGACGATAATTCTCTGGAGGGTCTGGTAAGAAAAATAAGATGATGTCGAAAGAGGTGTAGAGCTTATTGCATTTGTAGGATTGCGTAGCTCTAGCACAGAAATTTATATACAAAGCGCGGAGGCGTGTTTTACAATAACACATATGATCAATGTACAGTGCATTGAACCATGCTGAAAACTACCTATATGATACTTAAAGGATTAAAATAATTGACAAGAAAGGCAAAATCATGATTTACTCTTTTTAAATTTTGTAACAGTTCAGTGATGTACAGCGAATCAAAACTCAATATTTTTTGGGCTTTTTGTCTCTTTCTGCCATTCCTAACCTTAAGACTTGAAATTAGTGCCCATACCTCGAGTATGAAGGTTTCAGTGATTGGTGGACCATTATTTGCGTGAAACACCGGTCCGATGCTGCGCAGGACTGTTGAAAACACTCGCATCAGCGCCGCCATTTTAAGCAGGCACGACTCAGCAGAAACAGTATCATCCTCAATTGTTTCACCATTTTGAAGTTTGTGGAAATCCTTGGGAAAGAAAAATTTTTTCTTAAATTGGTCAATAACTCTGTATACCTCAACACAGAATATAATGTATGAGACAAAGTGTACATTGATTACGCTCAGTTAACCCTACGCTGTTCAAGAAGTTGTTCTGGACATGAACCAGTTCCTTTATGTAATAAAAGTAATGGCGTGGTACTAACAACAGCGTTAAATGAATACTGGCAGAAAATATTCCAAAATTAAACACCTCATAACTAATTTGATAAGTGAAAGCCATACACAAACCATGTTTAAAAAATGCAAAATAAAGGCCAGATATATGTAGAGTTTTTTTAAAGTCTTTAACTAAACACAATCTCAAACCTCGGCATATGCTTCCATGTCCTCCAAGAACTGGCTGAGAAGGGTGAGAGAAAACGGAAGATCGGTCAACCAATGAGTGTGGAGCTTGGTCAATGATTCTGAACAATGTTAACAAGCAGTTTATTTCTATAAAATGGTGACGTGAATTGTTGGAAATTTATCAAGACTGAATGACAAGGCAAACAACATTCTAAATGTTACTATTCTTCTACACAAAATTAATGGACAGTACAAACACTACGGTTGCCACCAGGCATATTAACAGCAAATTACTTTGTGCCAACGTTTCGGGAATAAATTTACTGTGTTTTGCTATTGATGAGCAGTTTCGAGTAACTTTGTAAAATAGTAAAGTAAACTGTCAGAAATTTATCGAGATGAACAATTTCATCTTACCTGAAGCAAAACGAGTTAATGCCATCTTCTGTGTATGGTCAATGTGCCATCCAACCAGAATATCGACTGTGTCACGAAAATGCTTGGAAAAGGCCTATATCAAAAGCATGGTGTGGTTTTGAAGGTACACTAATAAATCATTTCAAACAATGTATGTAACCTTCTGTGCACTGTACACATGACCATTTACTCTGAAATAGTTATTTAAATGCTCAAAGCCGTAGGTGGAATAGTTGTAAAAAACAACAGAAACTACAATTAACCGATATGACTACGGCACTTACAGTTGGATAATTCTGGGCAACCAGAACAAGGGGGTCGATGCACACTGGCAGATGCTCGGGGGTGTCAATGTTTTCAAGTATCGCTTGTAATTCATCCATGAGCATTCCTGGGTATAGGAAGACACAAAGCTTTAATTTGGCAATAAAACAACTAAATGGCCAGTGCGAAAGTTGGGCATAAGCAAGGTCAACAAAGGTCTTCATCATTATTTACTTATTTCCTTATTCGTCAAAATGCTGTGTGGTCTGCACACAACGTATTATACGAGATCACAGTGTTTTGTTTACCAATCACTTTTCCAAACTTTCTCTCTTCAAAGTCCAGTTTTAAAAGTTTGTGAAGGCTTTCCAGTAAATAGTTTCGAACATTGTCATTGGCAATTGATTGAAACTGACGCAGAAGCCACTGCAAAGAGACACCGTAATTATAAATATGATACAGACATGTGTCTGTATAATGGCAATTCTAGATTTACTGGAACATTGGTCATTTCAGGACAACGGATATTGCTAAGCGGTAAAAACTAAGATAACAAAGATTGTGGAAGAAAATGTATATGTATATACAAAAACTATAATATGGAAAATTAATATGACAAATTTCATAAGCAACCAAGTGTATGATAGGAGACTAGAAAGCACCTGAAAGAAAGGATAAGATTCATTCGATAAATGCTGCCCAATCAAGCCTATTACGTTGGCGACATCTTTTTGTAAAGAAACCCCACTTCTTTCAAAGAAAACATCAATCAGAGAATTCAAAATGGATTCAAGGTTTCTTGATAAAATCTGCAGGTTTTCAAACAAAAACTGATCATGCTATGCTGTAAATATTCAACAAATTATGCTTATCATTTTGAATAAACTGTCATGACAGTGCATCAAAACCTGCCACCAGAGTACTTATGTTCAGCGGACATATAAAGTTAATGGACCTGTTTGTTGTCATGATTCAACACAAACTCCTGCAGCTGACTCGCAGCTTGCAATCGACGAGCACGTTCATCTTCACGTCGACACACACGCTGAATTAAAACCCACAAGGTGGCATCATCATCATGATTAGAACTGTGAAAGTTCCGATCTAATGAAAAAAAAAAACGAAAACCAAATTAACATTTCCAGAAATTAGAAATGAATTTACAGCAAATCTTCAAACAAGTTTTACATAAAAAGTAGCTTAACTAAATAAGACTCTATAAAAGCATGCATTCATGACATTGTTTTACAAATCATTCCCATATTAGGTTATATCACAATTCTATTCTATTCAAAATAAAATATCTATCAAATATACATCTATGAATGAGCGATATATTCTATCTGGGTGCTAGTCAAAAGTGGAAAAGCTATTTAACCACGAGATATAGAAGTACCTAAATTTTACAAAGGTAATACCGTTACCGGACAGATCATGTTTTTCAATCTCCACAAAAATAATATTCAGAAAACATTAGCAATCATGGCAAGACACACAAGCCACACAAACATGATGAAATGTATAAAACCTCATAGGCCTATATACATAACAAGCTTTTACGGTTATTTTCATCCTGCTTATAACTATAATATATATACTTAATATTGACATAAAGTTTATGAAAAAAATGCAGAAATATGTAATACTATATAACTTCTGGAGTAAATGTAGCGTGGTAAAACTGCCAAAGTTCATACAACATGATAGATGATACATACTTAGAAATTATGCATTTAGATAATTAATTTAATCAAAACATCCAAACATGTGTAGCCTATATGATACAATTCTATAGCACAGACATACCTCTAAAATGACGCATGTCACCTCCAGAATTTCTTAATATAATCATCCAATTTCATTTATTGTCACATATCATTTAAATATTCAACGTTCAAGCACAAGCAAAAAGAGCCTAAGACCAGAATGATGCGTGCACTACACCAGCATTGTTGGCAATAACTTTCCTAGTGTTCTCAATATATGATATATGTTTGTAAATTTCTGTAAAGAGAATTTATTTATTAAAAGCAGCAATTATAAAAGAATACATATCGGATTCCATCAACATCTTCAATATACAGATGAGAAATCAAGTTCTATATAAATAAAATTAATATTAATAAAATATTAATTTCATTAATAGAAGAATATAAAAATATGGAATTAGAACAATACAATAACTAGTTTAGCATGGAAAAAGATACAAGAATGTATTGCTTTGATGAAATTATTCAGGTCATTTTCAACTTGATCTGATAATGATGTTATCCTGTTAGGTTAATGATGTAAAACACATCCCCGTTTTATCCCCCGTTTCAGCAGTAAAACAGTAGGGTCAGGTAGCCAGCGAACAGAAGTACCCACAATATGAATTTACCAAAAAAGTGCACTGTTAATTTAAAGTTTTCGCTGTTTTCATGAAGTGTTCGGAGGTAGTAAGCATGATTTTTCTTCAAAGTGTCTACCAATTTTTCAATTTTCAAATCTTCAAGTCTCTAGGCACAATACTTTTTTAGCTCCTTCTCATCAAATTAACTAACCTCGTCAGAAAGCGATTGTTAAACCTAAAATAAAATTTCCAATGCCCGATGCAAAAAACTGTAATATCTCATAAAAGAAACATGTCACCGAGTCCTTTTTAGCACAATTGTACAGGACATCCTCCTCTGTGTTTCTATAATTTGTCGTGAGGATATCTTGTTTGTAAAGTTTATTAAAGTAAAGTTATAAAGATATTTAGGCCTATATTTATACAAAACACATTTTAATTAACATATTTAGATAGCATAAATTAAATAATTTTTTTGTTAAGCTAGTTTAAATTAACCCAAAAATTCTAGAAATATCCGGTCACTTCTGCATATGGAAAGCATCGCAGACTGAGTCTTCAACCACTGCACTGCTGGAACAACCAACATTAATTTATATAATATTTGTGGTGATGCCTAAAGAAAATATTTGTATAATACTGGCTAAAGTAACGAACCCAAATTAAGTTGAAATTGAGATTTGTTCCATTTAGAAGTCTTTGTACGACTTAAACCCAGCGATTATTCCTCATTACTCAAACCCTGATTACCCAGCTAGTCTCTGTGCAAGTTCTGATTGTCACACATTTTATATTTTGTTTCTTTTATTTTTTTATAGTATTGCCCGAATTTAGAAGTGTTTGCTAGGTTCACTGCACAAGGGAAAAGGCCTTGAATGAGAAAGAGTTAGGCTATGGGGTAGCCTAATAGATAAGAAGTTACAGGGTTATGAAGTTAAAATTCATCCACACTTAATCCTAAGCTAAGATTGCGGAAGTAAACGACACCACCACAGTAAAAAAGCCCACACTGTCAGACTGTCACGCTCATGCCAGTATGAAATGCAAGTTTTTTGTGTACGGGACGGGCAGGATAATGTAATTTTCAAAGACTAGTGTGCCCCAGTAGGCAACAAAAAGTGTGCACCAGATGTCACACTTTGGGAATTACCGGTACCTAGCTTATTCAGAGTAACTTTTTTGGACGATTTTGTGCACCTAACGCTTTCTTTCCATACAGGCTGTCACGCAGTTTATCAGAAGGCAGAGCCTGGAGCAAGCGAAAGTGGAGCTCCAAGCAACTGGTAAGCAAAAAGAATAGTCACGATCATACGCCACAAGCTAATGCGCCAGTTTAATTTGACGTCGAAATAGGTGGCGTTATGTGGCGCATATGGCTGGTTACGTTATAAATTTATGGATAAAGTTATGTTTTATGGATACTTGTAACCTAACATGCTCAAACTATCAACTGTAAGCTTCTAAAGAAAGAAAGTATTCCTAACGAATTATTAAGAATAAACAACATAACAACAAAACTTTCTTTCGAGTTAATATAGGCTTAAGTACTTCTATTGTACAGCACCCGATTTCCCGTCATCATACCGCTTTATTGTGACAGGAAATTGGGTGTGTACAGTATGGTAGTATAGGCGGATAGACCTACTTCGCAAACGTACAGTAATAATAAAATCACCACCGTAAAAGATTTAAAGTTTATTTGGCAGACAGATATGTTTATTTGCAAACATAGAAACACTTATAAGTGCACGTGTAAATAAACATGGCTGGCTACTATGCTCTTGCTCAGCATATGCCTGGAATTTCACAAAAAGATTCAGTTTCTTTTGCTTACAAACGTTATGGTTATAAAAAACACGTATATACGCGTGATGATGAATTTATGCATAGTCTAATATTTATAACCTACACATTAAAGGGAGATTTATTGCCTACACATGTTATGTATGATGGATAAGTGAAGAGAAAACAAATTTCTGTATTAATCTTAATACAAAGTAAATAATTTTCACGCGAAATACACGCCATCACTTTATGATGTAAAGGGCCATACGCGCCACTTTTTATGACGTCACTCGCCACATACTTATGCAAAAGTGGCGTGTGAGTGCGACGCGTTTGGCGCTTGTTTCACGTATGGCTCTTGACGTTACATCATCATGGCGCGTAGATTATGGCGCACAAAATTAATTCACCTCTGGAAACTAAATTTTTATGTACATAAACTTGGAAGCAAATATTTCAATGGGTTGTATATTATACTGTTTGGAAGTTGTCAGTAAACAAAACCAGTGTACTGACCACAAACTCTGCGACACCGTCGGCAACAATCAAAATCATCATCCACATAAACAGAGCAAAATATTTAAACCAAGTTATTTAGAATACTCCAGAAAAACAGAAACTTCAACCTCCAAATTAATTTAATTATTTATGGTGATATTAATATTTGCAGAAATGCCGAAGTTATATATATACCTTTCCAACCGTTTTTCGGGTGATTGAGAAAAGGCAAAATATGCAATAATTCGCAGACAGGCTGCACCATGCTGTGCAGACTTCACATACTTGAATACTGTACTTATATGTTTCATAAATAAACCAAATATAGCATCATAATGTGTCATAGACTACAACTGTATTGACAGATGAAGTTGAATTTATAAAACAGTAATATGCAAAAGTTAAAAGTAATATCTGTCATTTGTAGTAACAAAATATAAAAATAAGATGCTAAAGTCGCATCAAAATATTTTGGGCAGAATGTGTCGTCATGTAAGTAACCTAATTAACGCTCTACCTCCATTTTAAAACACAAAGCCACTCCATGCCAGTAATTTATAGCTAATGCGTAAACCATAGACCAGTGGTGGGCAAACTGCGGCTCGCCGGCATGTTTTTTGTGGCTCTTCTAGTCGAATCGTAAAATTCCAAAAAAATTGTAAAGGCTACCAAGAGTACCGTTTATGAACGTTTCTCTCTTTTTCTTTTCTTTATTTAGGTCAGCATTTCGTTTATGACGTAGCACTAGACATAGAATCCGAAAAGTTAGTGTTCAGTTGAAATAATTTTGAAGTTCTCTGGTAGGCTACTTGTATTTTCTGCAAATGGCTCTTCCATTGAATACATTTGCCCACCCCTGCCATAGACCATAACCTTCATTACAGAAAAAGTTTTGCATTAAGATGTGTATTAATTAAACAATATTTAAATTAATAGCTGCGGATATGCTGTTAAATACATATTACTGTGTATTAGCGTAAAGCCGTAAACTCCATGATGCGTCGCCTAATCTTAATACCTCACGCACCATGCGCGCCACTTGTTATGACGTCACGCACCTGTCGCATAAGTATGTCAAGCTTTGTTGGAACTGGGTCTCGCACTTTGAGGACCACAGTGAAAGTAGATTTGCGTGATGACGTTTGACGCACAGTTACGCTCCAATGGTTTTTGCTTTAGGTGGCTTGGAAAGTTGTTACAGTGACAAATTTTCGTGAGACGACTTCTTGCAAAAATTTTACCTTATGTGCATTTTATTTCCTCCCTTTCAAAGAGAAAAATTGTTACGTGGTGATTAACGCGCGCAACAAATCTCACACAACATCGATTGCGACGTCATCAAAAATTGCAGAACTTTCTACGACAGTTCTTGTGTCAGAAAAAACCTGCCCTCTCGTTGTGACGTAATAAATAAATAATAAAAATGGCGCAATCGCCAGTCAGACAACGTAGATTTGCGATTTAAAACCTTTGTCACACATTAACGAACACCATATTGGCGTGTCAACAGCCGACCTATTTTGCTAAAAAAGCACACAATTTAACCTTTAACCAGTTTTTACAATTTTTTAATCCTGATTGTGTTACTTTAAGTTTGTGGTTATGTCTGAAACTACTCTATGTCACTCGTTTGACGTCAAAATATAAAAACTCTTTCAAGAGAGTAAGGTGGAATCAGTGATGGCGACTTATTGGCGTCTTTGTGTAAGGCATGCAAGTAAAATGGCACATTAATACTGAGAATTGAATTGCATGTAGAGTGTTGATTTGAAACCCTGAAACAAATTTAGTAATTCAATTTCGGGCAATTAGTCATCAGATTTCCTATGTTTTTTTCATAATATGCGACTAGTTAAGTTGAATGGTTAGGTACGTGTTTGATCAACACCCGCTTTGTCTGGAGATGGTTGAATTTATCCAACAAGCTTCATGTAGCTTGAGTATGGGCTTGGCATTGACCTAAAGCCCGGATATGGTTTACAAACAAGTGACGCAACAATTGAAGTGTATTTAATGTATTGAAAACGTATGCAATCATCTGATATGCCTATAGTACAGACTAAATGTAAATAATGACAATTGGCAACTATAATAGCCTACTAAGTTAATTTTTGGCTGGCTTTTTTCCAACTTCATTTCAACGTACTTGATCCATAAAAATAAATTACGATAGCTTTTGATCTCGACAGCGTGTTATGCAGTGGTTCCCAAACTTTTTCAGCTTGTGGCACACTATAGAAAAATTATAAAACGCTCGCGGCACACCTACAAGAGAAGAAAAGTTGCTTTAATATATTTATTTTCACGTGTTAATGCGATGGATGTGTTTATTGGATGGACATGTGCTTATTTATCAGCTATTGAAGCAGTTAGAGCGCTTTTAAGTCGCATATGCTTGTCTGCATGCTTTATTTTAAATATTTATACAGTTCTTTTCCAAAATTCCAAAAAGATTCGCGGCACACCTGAGAATCTACGGCGGCAGACAGTTTGGAAATCACTGGTGTAATGTCATGATCTTCTTACAAGCCTTCCGAAAGAAATAGAAGAAGAAAAAGATGTATAACTTGCTGGTGTTTTTTCTGATTTAATATATTGAATATTATTTTCGTCATCTTATAAAAGGTTCAAGTCAAAGTTTCATGAAAAATGTGTTGATCTGTGGAAAATGAGATTTTTAATATTTTTGATCATGCAGTTTGAAAAATTTTTAGGCTCTATCAAAACTTTTTTGTGATAAAATAAATTATCCAACACTGACGAAGAGTTGAAACTCACATTTATTTTGGAATTTTTGCTGTTATAGTGAAAACTCGTTTGGTTCTAAAGAAAATGCCTAGTACAGTTGATAGCTTATAAAACGGAGTATTACAAGTAGGAATCGAAAGTATAGAACCAATTAAGGAAATTATGAACAATATTAACGAAAATGTGTATATGGGTCCCATGCGAGTTTGCGCAACGTTGGTTCATAAAAAAATTAATTCACCAGCTGGGCACCTTCTGTTATTGTTATTATCTGTATGTTTGGGTATGTTAGTATGTGTACCTTTGGTCCATACTGGTGGCGAGCTTGATTGACGTTCTTCAGGTTTTCATTGAAGCGTTTTTCATTTTTTTTTTTAAATCAAACAGAACACTCTGTTGTTTTTTTACTCTACTTGGCATTTGATAATTTTCTAAAGTCCTATAATAAAATTTAAGAAACCGAAGACCAAGTTAATAATAAGTTCAACCCAACTTCTTCTATTAAAAAATATGAGCGTCTAATTGGTGGATTATGGTTAAGCGTTACCAGGGTATTTGACAAAAAGCTTTTTAGGCCTAAAATAGCAAGAAATCACTCTCCGATGTTTTTCAAAACAATTTAATAAAACCCACTTCGAAGGGTTATGTAAAGGCGATATGTTAAAAATGAAGTCACAATGCTTGTCGGTCAAACTTTAGTCAGTGAAAATGCTTTATGACGCTTAGAGTGACGTCAGGATTCGTTTATTTGCTCACCGCAGGCATTACATTCTTAGTAGCAATTATATCTTCGTTCAATTTGCAGCTTGTGGCGTAATAATGAAAAGTGGTTGCCCGTGTAAGTAGTAAAAATTATGGGTGACGTTTTCTTCTGAAAATTTGGGGCTTAGTCAGTTAAGTAAAAAGCAGAAAAAGTCATTGTTGTCGGTATTTGAACACCGTCGGCATGGTCCAACGATAAAATACGAGGTGATAACATAAAACGCCTAATAAATTGATCAGCATCAACGACAACTGTTAAAGGTGTCTCTTCAAACGATGATTGCCAGCGAAGGACGGTTGTTTGCAAACAGAGGTGAGTGGATACGTTCATGTCCAGGTTCTACTCGATTTGGGGACGTATAACTTATAAGTTTTTCCAGTGAATTTCTCATCATGGCTGTTTTCATATAGCAGGCGTATGTACTAAATACTGTATATTAAATATATGACATTGCATTACTATCATATAATACAAAATAGATGCCGCCCCTGCTGGTAAGATATAAACAAAGAAACAACCTAAAGTTTGTTTTTTCTTTCGAAGAGGCTGCAATGTTCATGTCTAATGCTTATAATTATAATTATTATCCTAAATTCAAAAGATTGCTTTTCTTCATTTCAATATAGGCCTACCTGCTTCCCATATTACAGTGGTATTTTTGGCTTACAGAATCAGCACGTTTAGAAATGGATTTCATACAGGCGAAGCTTAACCAAAATATGATCCATAACGCTGTCATACAATGCCATCGGTTTCTTCAAAGGCCGGTCGATTGTTACGTCATTAGCGATTGTGAGCTAATATTGGAAAATGTCATTGCCCTTGCGAGAGAATTTGTCATTGGAGAAACGATGTCATTGGTCCAATGTGCGGAAAATTTTTGCCTCTATCTAGAAGCGCCTGACGTAAAACTTGAGTTTATTGAAAAATGTTCATTGGCCGCTTTTGAGGTCTCTAACGCCCTCTGGCTGAAAAACATGAAGATTGCTGTTGAAGGTGAGGTAATTCCCCTAATGCAATCCTTTGCTGTGGCCATTGAAATCACGCAAATAGACGACGACTTAAGAAAAGCGGAATTACAAGCTTGGAACCTCTACCGCCTTGGCATGTGCTACAAGCAGATAGGTGACTACGAGCAAGTGCTAAAGACCAGCGAATTGGCCACTGGGTTACTACGGCAAGCGTGCGGTAGCAAGCCCAACTGTAGCCATTTGATGGAATTGTGCCAGCAACTAACGCAAATAGCAACGTTTGCTGGTGGTGATGTCTGATAGTGCTGACCCACCATGCGTATCTCGGCCTGCACAATTCAGACCAGTCGTGTCACGTTGTAGACGATTCATTTGAAACTATGAATCGCTTGTTACGTCACTCTGAATAACAAGATGCTTCAAATCTGTGTTGTCAACACATGTAAGCACTGCAACAAACAGGAAAGAGCCTAATTTTTTATCTTGCTTTAAAAAAGATAAAGTGCAAATCAATGTGCAAAACTCTGGCGTCACTTAGTGGTCAGGGTGCAAAATGATGTAAGTGAATCTTTTTGGTTAATTTGCCCTGAATCAACAACGCTTGACAAATAAGTTATGACTGATTAGCGATTAGACATGAATAAGTAAACCTACGTTGGACCATGGGACTATCCTCATAAACAAATTTTCAAACCATTTTAAACATATTTAGTGTTTTGTATTGATGGGTAAGCTTTCTGGGTAGCATCCGGCCCCGTTAAAAACCCGGTGTCCATTTGGTCGCATATTTGCAGTAAGCGATGAACGTTTGCTAAAAGCAGTAGTGGGCAAGCTATAGGCAATTTGAAGCAACACGTCAGTCATCCAATCATCACGGAGAATAGCTTCAGCTGAATTACCCGACTTTCTGCAACAATGTCACGTGATCTGTCATCTCACGCAAACGATTAATCGTTGTGATGCGCGCATTTTCTTAGAGCGACATCAGCTTTTGTTTACTTGCTTAGCGCAGGCTTTACAGTCCCAGCAGCAATTACTTCTTTTCTCGATTTGCCGTTTGTGACGTAGTAATCCTGTATGCTGCCTGCATGTTAACCTATATGTCATAGCGTAGTCAACCAGTCGTACGCAATAATGACTCAAGTATATGACGCATCTGGCGTGGGACCAATCAATCTATTCGTGGCTGTGGTTATCTTTAAATATCATCGGCACGTTTCGCCCCTCAAACGTGTGATGATAACATCAAGAATTGACAGTTGTTTCAATAACAAACTATTGAAGATGTCTGATCGGGCCATGATTACATGCAATGAAGGTAAGTGTTATGTCGCTAAAGAATATGCAGATATGACCAGATTGCAAGAGCCCTAGAAAGTACCTGTAATGTTTGAAAACATTAAGCATCACAACAGCTAGGAGGTTCGGCTAAAAGTATGTTAAGGCTGGCAAAAAGTAAAAAGACTCAATTTAGAACCTAAAATTTAAAATCATGAAAATTCTTAGCACGTCGAGTTACTCGTAGGATTCAGACACCCCGTAATGTTCACTGAGCTCCAGTAATCTATTTTGTCTTAAAAAGCACATGCACAGTGACTGGAATATAAGGTTTCGAATAAAAGCCGCAGTGTGAACAATGGCCATCATTGTTGGGTGTATGGTTACATATTCTTTCATGTAGAAACAATGTCGGCCTCAGTTGACGTGTATGCCACTGTCCGCTGGAACAACAAATGTTGTGTCAGACGGACATTCATACTCCCACACCAAGTTTTACATTCTTCTTACGTATGATTAGCACGGAAGTGTGACGTAACAAAAGTAACACGCTACACCTTTGACGTATTGGTCATAGAACTTCTAAAATTGAAAAATTACCGGATAAATTGTGTGAGATTTATTGAGCATAGGCCTAGGATACAGCTACGGGGATGTTGATCAGTGCCGATGATGGCTTGACATGGTAAGTCGTGGAATTTTTTCTGATGATCGTTCGTGTTAATTTGGGAATAGTGACGCCAGGCTGTTAAAGCTTTCGAAACCAGCTATGAAACTATACATTCGCATTACGCATTTTTTAGGTTTGTTTCTTAAACTCACTTTATGACGTAATAGATCTTGACCTAAACTTACTTTAACTCTGAAAAAACTGACTGAGATAACTGTAAAGTGTAATATCAGAAAGCGGGTTACCAGAAGCAGAAAATTGGGCTTGCAGAGAAATGCGAATGGGATACACAAGAGCAGGGAGAGAATAAAAACGATTCAGAGGAAAGTTCGGTCACAAAATAAATTAGAATTATAAACAAAGTCAATAGCTTGCGAATGTGTTTATAAACCCAATAAGTTTCTTTTGGCCGAACATATTTTGCTAGTGAGATCAGAACTTTTACATTTAATCATAATTGCCCCTGAACTGGAAAGCATGTTAACTGAAGTTATTGAATTGATACATCTATAGGCTACTAAATACTGCATATTATAATTACATATTATACTGCATAAGTATATTGAATATATTGTAATGTATTTATATTTACTATTATATTTAACGAACTAGCCGCTAACCTCGGTGGTATACAATGAAGGAAGCGATTTAAATTTTTTCTTTCCTGGAAATCCAAATTTACTGTAACAATAGTGAAGTTATTGATGTATATGTTGTTGAAAATTGTATTTTAATTTCGGAAGATTGCTTTTCTTCTTTTCAATATACCTGTTTCCCACATTACAGTGCTCTTTTTGGCTTACAGAATCAACACGTTTAGAAATGGATTCCATACAGTCGAAATTGAAACTCAATATGATTCAAGATGCTGTCATACAATGTCATCGGTTTCTTCAAAGGCCGGTCGATTGTTACGTTATTAGCGATTGTGAGCTAATATTGGAAAATGTCATTTCCGTGGCCAGAGAGTTTCGGTTAAAGTCTAGATTTGGAGAAGCAATATCACTGATTCGATGGGCCGCAAGATTCTGTCGCTACCTAGAAGCTCCGGACATAAAACTGGAGTTTATTGAAAAATTGTCTTTGGCCGCTTTTGAGGTCTCTAACGCCCTCTGGCTGAAAAACATGAAGATTGCTGTTGAAGGTGAGGTAATTCCCCTAATGCGATCCTTTGCTGTGGCCATCGAAATCACGCAAATAGACGACGACTTAAGAAAAGCGGAATTACAAGCTTGGAACCTCTACCGCCTTGGCATGTGCTACAAGCAGATAGGTGACTACGGGCAAGTGCTAAAGACCAGCGAATTGGCCACTGGGTTACTACGGCAAGCGTACGGTAGCAAGCCCACCTGTAGCCATTTGATGGAATTGTGTCAGCGTCTAACGGCAAATAGCAACAGCTACTGGTGGTAATGATATATATCCACCGTACGTACCAAGTTTGTACATATCAATCCAGTCGTGTCACGTTGTAAAGTATATTTCGTCTTGTAAGTTATGTAACTATAAATAGCTCGATACATCACCGTGAATAATAAAATGCTTCAAAAGCTGTTTGTAGCCTTCATAGCATTGCTAGTTGCTACAAAAAGAAAGTAATTTTTACCCTGCTGTAAAATGTATTAAACGGAAATTACTATGGTAATTCTTTTATAAAATCAAGTAGTCAATGAGGGAATTTTCAATTTCTCTCAGCACGTTGTCACGATTTTTTGCTCGAGTTGCTGATCAGCGTTTTGTTCATCATACATAAATTATTGAAATTAGAACAAATTGAAATTGAAATTACAGAAATTATTGTCAAATCAATAACTAGAGATGTAGAGGCGTATTGTCAATGACAGAGCTGTGTCATCACTGGAAGCTCTAAATGACCTGAATAATTTCAAACTAGGATGAGTTTACTTGAGTTCTTTTCTATTGTTAAATCAGTATGCAATTGCTTATTGGTCTTGTTTCGTTTGATAATGATTTGATTCCAGTGTTTTTCATCATGTTCTGATGATGTTGATGGCCTTAACCTGAGAACCTGTCTAATACAAAGCAAAATAGTGATTTGCATCAAGTTTCGGAACGAACGGAAATAAAACGCGCACGCGCAAGATACATGCTACAACTCAGAAGAGTACGATTTGGAAAAGATTGTTTCCATGAGTATACAACAGTTTTAAATCACCAGGAAGAATACTTCGAATCAAAACTTGCATCATATTCTTGCTGAGAGTCCCCTAAAGCAAAACAAGTAGACAAAGTTGTTCTATGCATTCATGTGCGGCGAATCTTCAATGCAACTGCATGTCACGCTTTTGTTTCAACCGCATGCTTTTTCAGTTGAAATATCAACATGAAAGATGTCACTGGTTTTATGGTCAAGTGCTTTTCAACATTTCTCCACAAGCTCATGCGTTCTAGTATCTCGTAGAATTTACACGAGTGTAACAAGAAAATTACCGGTATAAACTACGACCTGCATAGAAGAATAAAACCATGTTTTGATGCGGATTGTACCAGTAAAATTGATGTAGAATATGTTTTTCATTACGAATTACTCTGTGACGTAAATAATACGTACATATGTAACCATGCGTCGGGTCAACAAACCATCCTGGATATTTGCTTTAACCGTCCCGAAACACAACACCGTCTATACTTATAGCAAACAACGTCACGTCATCTGGCTTCTCATTCCAGAGAACCAACATTCTCGATTACGACATGTATGTTTGCTTGCGCAGTCGTTATTCTTGACAGTAATACTGTTCACAATTTGCCGCTTATGACGTAAAATGAGATGCCGTCGCACCGTGGCTATAGAAACCGTTGTTATGCGTGTCAGGTTTCTCTAAAATGTTAGGATTTAACCCAGAAATTGTAACGTAATAAATCGTGCTCAGGCAGCGGAAAGTATCCGACGTGATTCATCAAACAAAAGCTCTTTATATGGGAGGTTAGAAAGCTTGTAAAAGTTGCTTGATAACTGGCAGTGTAACGTTCAGGAAAGAGTTGTCAGTGATGTACCATAGGCCACTCGTTGCAATGAGGCTAGAGTATGCCGTATTTATTATAGATCGTGGAACGTTCAACGGTTTTTCAAATTTAAACAAACATTTATCCTTTTCGATGTACCGCGCATAGTGTCGTGTCATAACATGTTTTGTGCGCGTTGCGATTTGAATCTTCGTGGACGTACTTAGAAACTAAATCATGTAAAAAATCAACAGTTCTTTTAAGTTTTCTGCGTCAACATAAGGTAAGATGTATGTCAAATCGCTAGCCTGTCAAACGATTTGCAGTTTGGATTTTATCACATGCGGACAAGATCTTTGTGACACTGACATGTGCGCCAGTCTTCATCGGAAAAGCAGGTCAGGTTGAAAAGCAGGTTGGAAAGCTTTACGTAAGCCTGCTTGAACGACTCCGTTATGTTTGTACAATTATACCACTGGGCACTGACCGAAAATCTAGGATATTGAGTTTATTGACCCGAATTAATGAATCACAACGCGAAGTCGAGGTGAGAAAATTCCCGCTAAAACCACAAAAAAAAACTGCGGCATTTGTCATAACTTAATGAAAATAAACAGTTAATCAGTCTCATCAACTTACTACAATAATTAATTAGCGCCGAGCCCAGCTACTAGATGCAACCGGCTGAAGAACGCCCCTGCGGCAAAAAATAAAAGGCGGAAAGATGAAAGCGCAACGTGCAATGCGCCAGGGAGGATAAATCAAGAAAGTCACGTAGTTTGCAAGCCAGATGATACAGCTGTTTGATAACTTGATGCAAACGGAAGTCGAGCAGCAGGAATATCACTGAGAATATCGTCCTATAATAAACATAAGTTTTGAGACAAGTAAGAAAAACAACTAAGGTAATTCATCAACAAGTATCGTAAGCTAAAATTCAGGGATGACGCCGGAGCCTGCATAGGTGTAGGAGCAGCGCTACCCTAGCCCTTGCAGTCTTGACTGTAGCACTCATGGTACGTAAAGGCAGTAAACCTCGGTAACGGAGCAAACTGGGACAATAAATAATTTTGGTCTTTAAATTCAAACGTATCGCATGCAGCGCTATTTTAAACATTGAAAAAGTGAAAGCAAAACGCGGTATACGCTCTATGGCAGATTACGTCGTTAAAGTCGCTTGATATTACTATTTAAATTTTGTCATTGACTGTCGGAGCGAAAAGTATGATGCAAGAAAAAGTGTAGTACAAGGGACCTTCACGAACAACCAATAAACCGGAATATAGCAACACCCTGATGGCTTAAAACGTTGCTCAGACGATTAAGCTGACAGTAGGCACAAAGCAAACGACAACCATAATAGCAACATGGTATAGCGGCTTGATGAATTTGCTGCATTTGGTGTGCTGATATGTACTGTTGTTTACGGCCAGCTTTAGTGAGGTGCAAGGTTCTTTTCACGTATTGTGACGTCATACAGATCGGCTTGATCAGGAAGAAAAGCTGTGGTCTTGGTAGAAACTGTAACGTCATTATTGCAATAAAGTAAATTCCGGATTAAACCCGCGTTGTTTGTCGTGATAGACGTCACTTACTGCCTGTGCCCACTTTCAGTCGCGCAAAAAACTTCCCTCGGTCGGAGAAAGACTACCATACCACACTACCAGCTGACAGTTTCCTGTTAATTGTTACGTCGTAAATGGAAGGCCCAGAGGCAAAGCTCTTAGACAGCAATGACATCGGACGCTGGCAAACCAAATTAAGAAGTTGGACAGCTACACGGGGTACACGTGTTGATCTGTGTGCAGTGGTATAAACGAAGGCAGGAAGTCGCATCGCTTTGTCAGACTGGGGCGACATCAATGTTGTGAGAAGAGTGAAGGCCAGAATTAAGTAAGGACGTTTCATTTTAGAAACTAATCAGCTGGACCTTTCATTTCCTGCACTTTGTTTGGAAACAATTGGATTGTTTCTCTGAACATCAAAATTATTTTATAAAACTCGAAGCGGTCACTTCAAATAAACATCTTGTTTCATGTGGATCTTCAATGATTTGTTAGTTTATTATTATAAAGTAGTTACTACGTAGGCCTATCACTTTTATGACATGATAATGAAGACAACAAGTCAGGTGGTGGAATCAGAGGCGGAGACAAAGGAACGAACGAAATATGGCAAGGTGACTAAGGATGTCAGGCCCCACACGTCAGGTATACGTCATACATTGTAGAACGTCAGGTCAAAGCACACGTCATCAATTTTATTGAAATAGATGACCTAATACAGGCCAACTGTTAATTTCATTCGAGTTACCCACCTTTTGGTGTCTCATACGCCATTAAATGATGACGTCATTCATTTACTTACATGTGTTTTCCAGACATGTGGTTACGGGAATTGATCCTGGCTCTCACCTCAGCGCTCATGCTTCTCGTCAACCTAATTTTCCTCATCCGTCATTTTAAGACATCCTACTCCGCCTATGTCTTACCCTGCTTCTGTAAGTCGTAGGTAGGGTTATAAGCTGCTCTGGCTTGAGAACTGCCCGGCAACTCCATATGTGTTATCTAGGCCCTAGCTACGTTAAGGTAGATGAGGCTGTAAATTTTCCGGATTCTATTTTACTGACTTGATTAATGTTGTACTTGTGTTGTCTCAGTCCTTGGTCTTCTCACCGCCGACTTCCAATCTGCTTTCATACACTGGGTGGTGGACACATACTTTTCCAGCGAGACCCCGATTCTAGGACCTGCCATAGTTCGACCGTTTAGGCTACACCACTTTGCTCCGACTCAGATAACCTACAACGACTATTTGAGGACTTACGGCGATGCGGCTGTTTTCACCACACCTCATCTGTTGTTTACGATGTGGATTCTTTGCTTTTACAGTCTAGGTGAGGATTGCAAAAGACTTGTTTAGCTTGGTAATTTGTAACTTAATCAGGATTGTTGGAAGTTCTTCTGTCTTTTCTGGCAAATGAAGCAAAAGTTTTAGCTTGAACCTGTTTTTCACGTTTATAGAAAGTAAGTTCGTCTATTTCCTTGTTCTGTGGATATTTTCTTATTCTTTGGTCGGATACGGCGTAAATCAGTTCCACCAGTGGGCGCACACGCACGGCAGACCCATACCAGCTGCTGCCGAGTTTCTTCAGAAGTTAGGCCTAATCTTGCCAAAAGATCATCATCGTAAGCACCATACACCACCGCACGACTGGTAAAGGAGACAAATGTTAAAATAGTTAGAAGCACCTTGTTCACTCTATGGTTTGTTAAATGTTTCAGAAATGTTTGTTCCGAAAACGTCGTTGCGATGTATTTTGATTGGGTTACTAGGCTACGCTACACACGTCAGTCACACAGATTACTGCTTTTTAGAATACTTTAGCCTCAATGTTTGCAATTTTTTTCCCAGTAATTATTGCATCGTAGCTGGCTTGGTGGATGGCCCTTTAGAAGCCATCAACTTCTGGCGCCGCCTCGAAAACGTGGTGGAAAGTGTAACTGGAGTAAAACCACGAATTCACACAACTGTCAAAACGTAACTGCAAAAATGGACCAACTGTACACAGGCTTGGCTGGTCGGTTAAGTAATTAAGTATTGCGCCGCTTTGTTGTATGAGAGTTTATCGATGTTTCTCTTTAACAAAGAAGTTAGCCTTTGCACTTATAACTTCCAGCGCTTACAGTTCAATTATTACGTTATTACTAACGATTCGTTTTTTTATTACGTCAGAAGCATTGATGCGTCATTGTGTTGCCTACTTGGAAAATTCTCAGCTTATGCTTTCCAGTGTAGTTTATTTTTGTGATTGAACTAACTCGCCTAAGCTTTTGTACCAGGTTTTACAAGGTCAGGAATACTTTCTTCAATCATCCCACTTGCACCAACTAATATCGACGTCTTTGTATGGTTTGTATGAGGCTACATGTGAGATTTGCCTAACGAGTATTGTCTATGCGCAAAAATATATAACTGCGAATGTGCGCTGTTCTCGGAGTAGGCTATAGCAGGGGTGTGCAACCCGCGGGCCAAATGCGGCCCGCAAAGGAAAAATGTGCGGCCCGCGAAGAAGTGACAATTTTGAACGGTGTGCGGCCCGCGAAACGAGTTTTAATTTAGTTTAGTCTGCTATGTGCAATCAATTCCAATCCCCTTGCAGTGCTGAATCAAACCTTGGCTGAATGTCTGTGACGCAACAATACCCTAACCGTTAGGGTATCGTTGCGTCACACACAGACGATTAGGGCCTAACGGCTAGCTTGTGCAAAGCAAGAACGCAATTCACAAAGATGTCAATTGCTGAGCAGTTAGCATTTCAAGGAAAATGTAGACGCTGTTAAATAAGTGAGAAAGGGCAATTGAAGGTTAAGCAATTAGTAAATAGTCTGAGAGATACAGTAGCTAAAGTATGTAACAGTCTTAACTAGCACCTTGAAATGACTGACTTACTGTAAACAATAAATTTAAATTGCAGTTTTCTTTAGAAATTCCTGCGTCTTAAGTTATATTTCTGCAAGGAGATAACCCCTAATAAAGTCACAAGACCAATAACGAAAGAAACTGTTATTGATTTTGTGCTTTTAACTACGTGTATGTTAATTAAAGGTGTGGTCCGCGGTTTCAACCAGTTGTTGGGATCTGGCCCTCTTGTACAAAAGGTTACACACCCCTGGGCTATAGGATTGAGCCGGACAGACCTCCGCTTCCCTGTACTGCTGTTCACTTTTCAAATTGGCAAGTTTAATAAAGTGGTCAATACATATGTTGTAGCGGCCTGGGTGGCATTTTTAATATCATTACTAGGGCCATTTTTATTTTGACCTAAAAAAAATTTTTTTTGACTTTATTTTTATCAAATTTTGACTTTATTTTGACCGAACAAAATTGCTTATTTGTAGAGGCCACAGTTCTTCCTCCAGTTACCCAAACATAATATTTTGTCGATTTCAGACCCAAACGTAATATTTTGTAGAAAAGTCAAGGTGTTTTATGGATTATAAAAAGTGCGTCGTGTTTTTTGGCGATAGATTTAGGTATAGCTTGTGTTATTTTGTCCTTGTGAAAAGGGCACTTTGCCTCGATTTTCTCCGCATGGTAAATTCTAATAAACAGCAAATTAAACAGGGAAGAAGTAATGTAACCCCCTTGACGCGGCATAAGGATTACTTAAATACGTAACAATGAATAAACAATGGACAATTTGCGATAAAAGTTACTGCTGATCCAAGTGGGCATTGTGACTTATTTCCTGCTTTTATGGGTTAATATGGTTTAATTGTGTCGGAGTTCCTGATTTACAATGCTTCCACGAGGATTTTTACAAAACTACCTCTCAAGAAACACAAAAACTTTGTCAAAACCCATAATTTGACAAATTTTGACTTTATTGAAAATTTTGACTTTATTGTAAATTTTGACTTTATTTTGACCTAATAACTTCTTAGAAACACCCCCCTAGGTGCTGAAAACAACTTTATTCTTTGATTCGTGGTCAGACGAGGTCCTTAAAAATTTTTGACTTTATTGACTTTTGCGGGCCCTAATCATTACACATTTCTTGGAAAAGCGTTTTCTAGTTATTGATTGAAGTTTATGAACTTGTTTTTTTGATAACACTTCAATTGTCGTTTGATATTTGGAAACTTGCTCTGAATAACTTCATTGAATAACTTCAACTCCTTTTAGTACGTTCCCAGGTTGTTTCCAGAACCTGCGTTGATAAGAAATCTTTATTGCAAATGCCCGCTTCTTAACTTTATACTGATTGTAGCCTACTTATCTACACGTCAGCTTCAACTACATGTAACTCCCATTGCCAACACATTATTTTCTTCGCTGCACATGTTTTGAAATGCTCCGTTTTTCTTGTCGAATATTTTCATTCCCATCGCTTCACGTTTTATAAGCTCGCACTTGTACCGGCGACCAGACGGAGAGACACAGAAAGAGGCAGATGAGCTTTCTGTGCTAGTCACGTTGATTGCAACTCTATAGACATCTTATAATCAGTCGCATTACTATGTTCTTGATTATGCGTATTATTGGGAAAGTGTACAGCACCCTCAATAAAAACCTTTTCTTGTAAACTATTTCTGTTATAATATTAAAACCTTTAGGCTGACAAGAGGTTAGAGTATTCTAACCGCACGCAACTATAGAGTCAGATAATTCAACCGGTAACTTAAGTTAACATAACATAAGTTAAGACAGAAGTTAACTCTGAATTAAGTAAGCTGCAATCGTTTATCTGCAGTAGGGTGTCAGACAACTTTTAACCCTTACTCAACCACACCCTCATTAGTTTTGTGGCGACTAAACCTAACCCACAGCCCATTATATTGTCTTATGATGTCTATGTTGGATCGCTACCTCATGGTTTTGACATCAGTGTTAACTGTTAATTCAGTTTTTGTAGAATCGTGTTCGTGACCAGCGTGCTTATGATGAATATAATACAAAGGTAACATAAAACACAACAAAATCCAACAAAGATCTTTATTCATTACTCATCTTCGGAAAACAACATTTCTATATTTACTATAAAAAAACTGTTGCTGTTGCACGATACAGCAATACCCATTTGCAAGTCATTTCATGAAAATTTATTTAAATCTGTATAAAGAATTCACCTACATAGAACACAGCTGCATTTTCACTCTCAACAAATTTGATCTTATTATAACTTATTGGTGATGATAGACATAACCTGACAAAAAGTAAATGTCAATTTAAATAAAGATTTTTGTCAACTTTGTTCAGCCGAATAGTTGATTCAATGATTTTAGCTGTACCACCCTACACTATGTCTTAATATTAGTATGATCTTATTTGTTGACGCTTTTTGAAATACTGCATCATAAAGCCATCAGTAGCGCTATCATACAAATTTTTGTCATTATTAGCATTATTTTACTATTGCTCTGAGACAAAATGATACAAGAGTCCATGAAAACATGCTTGAAAATCATAGAGATGACTATATTATCACAGCAACGTACTTCACCGTCAAAAACACATTTCGTTACAACTCAAATGTCACTGTTAATGAAGATCGATCGGCAAAAAGGATCTCTTAAAAAGATGCCTGGTGCATGCTGAACTTTCATGCACGATGATTTTGAATGGAGCTGTGTAAAACTGCCGGGCAAATACATTCATGCGGGTTTCTTGTAGATGCATTGTAGCACTCGTACTACGGACTGCTATTTCGTCATAATTGCCCATATAATCGAAATAAGTGGCAAAATTGCAATCCAAAGTTGCGCCCCTGGTGAACTTGAGCCATTGCATCCATCTAAAGTAAATAATGACATTTAGTGACTGGCATTGTGGCATTGGCACATGCCAACTCATTATATTCCAACAACTTTGCGAGTTTCATTCGTAACTTTTTTAACGACTGCCACTGGCGCTAAAATTCGGGCAGATGCCTACTCTGGGTTCCATGGGCTTTTTAAATTTTCTTATCCAACGTCACACTTTCACTTAGAAAACTGTTCAACGCAAAATTCTGGCAATTTTGATT
Source organism: Clavelina lepadiformis (assembly GCF_947623445.1). Lineage (NCBI taxonomy): Eukaryota > Metazoa > Chordata > Ascidiacea > Aplousobranchia > Clavelinidae > Clavelina > Clavelina lepadiformis. The sequence continues at coordinate 3,919,229 of NC_135243.1, forward strand.
ATTTATTTAACTTCGAGTAAATGACCATTCTATTTATTGCCGTTTAGTTAGTACAGCCAATCTCCGATAAGTGCATGAGTGAGGCAATTCATTCATACAGCAGATACTATTCAAGCACCATATATAGCCCTGGCACACAATTTTACCTTCTTGGCACAAATAGATGCAAGTTTCGATCTTGTCTTGGGTCGAGCACCCATCTGTGAAGGACATATCGTTGCAACCTCGTTCCACAGTAGTGCATGGAACGTCATCACCTATGTTGTTACAAGAGATTCAGGTTCGCTGCAGTGTAGTTAGATCAAATAAAATTGAAGTTTTGCATAAAAATCTTACCGTGAAAAACGGTAAATATACGGCAATTGAACCCTTAATAACTTGAACCAAAGCTCCCGTTTATCTTTTTACTTTTTTACATATAAGACATACTGGTATTAGCTGGTTGAGTGGTTTTTGTGTAACAGTGGGTAACTTCGACCGGACACGGAAGCAAGACAATAGTGCCGCAGCCCACGCTTCGTTTTCTTTTGCCGCCACCGCCGCCGTCATCACAACCACCACCATCATTTGCTCGTTTAGCCTTTGATGAAGCGCAAGTGTTACATTCCAAACCATCTCCTGCACAAAAACATAACAATGTTGTTTCTCTGTAGCAGCTTCACACCTCAGCGTAATGCACAGAATGTACATTATATATGGTTCTCTGGGGAGCGTGTTTTGATCACCACCGCAAGATTTCCCGTATTTGCTTCATTGTATAGGAAAAGTTATATCCAAAAATGGTTGTGTTTTGTTAATGAGCTCTTTTACAAGCAAGAGGTTTATTATGGCAAAACACTTATGTAAAAACTTTATTGAGCAGTAAATTACACCGCGAATGAGTTACGGCAAGTACCTTCGCTTACAACAAACAATAAAATCAGAATCCCGCCTATGACGAAGGTCGACTTGATCCATTTTGCCATGACATGAAATCCAGGTTTTGTAAAATAAAGCAAAATATTAGAATTCTATCACCAGGACAAACTAGATCTGAAATAAAGAGCAAACGCTAAATATTACACTCTACAGTCTACAGGATATAACAAAACAACGTCAATGAAATAATCTATTCGTGGAAATAAAAAAATTACTACAACAAAGTCGACCGGGTCGCAATTACTACAAACAAAATTTCAATTGCAAATAGTTTGTATATTGACAAATATCCATCGCATTGTGTCTTCGCTGAATAAGCACTATATACGGATGACTGATGAATGCAAGATAGTAAAATTACAACGGAATTGCATTTGCACAAATTAGATTTCGTATAAGTTGTACGTTTTAGTGACTATGTGTTTGTGCTGTATCATATAAAATCGCTGACGTCATATAACAGGTTAGCGGAGAAATTACGATAGGCCTACGCGATTTACGACCACTTACGGTCAAACACCTAAATGCGTTCATTTTACGAGCAAAAAGCTTTCCCAAGGCAGTCACATTGTCGAGTGATGACAGTAAAGTCTTCTTCTATTTACAAAGTAGGAAACCATTGTTGACTGTCTGTAAACAGGCATTCGACGTTTGCGGGTTGTAACTTACATACAGAAACAGCTCCAACCCTTGGCTTGGTCTTATGTTGGTGGTTTCAACATTCTTTCTATTTCTGCAATGTTTTCCTCCACTGCTTTTATGTCTTGATCGGTGAGGTGTTGTTCACTTGGGACGTACTTTAACCGAATCTCAAGCTCCGCTTGAAAATGAACCAAAGCTTCATCGTGCAGCCTTTGCTCTTTTAGGCAAACCGCCAAGATATGATGGATCATGCGAATCTGTTTAAGCGGTCCCTTGCTCAGCAGTAAATTATCCAAAACTTTATTTGAGTGTTCGACCGCCTTTGAGTAACACCTTGCCATCATCAAACAGTTGGCGATATTAAGCTCACACGTCATAATTCGTGGTTCCCGAGTCGGTACAGGCTCAAGATAAGACACTGAAGATAAGATAACAAGAAACTTCAATTCTTGTTCAAAAATGTGTTTTGCTTCAAGATATTTTTCCTCGAAATCGCATTTACAAATTCCAAGGTAGCAGAGGCACCAACACAGGAGATCGTGCTTTTCAGAGCATGGAAGATCGTGTTCTTCGATGAACTGCTTCGCCTTTTGGCTCCACTTTACCGTCTCCAGCCACTGCTTTGTGTTGTAAAGACACTTAACTTTGGTTACCATTAAGTTGGCATGCAGCAATGGGTCTTTAATATCTTTGCCATCGAACCATCTTAGCTCTTCCAAACCTTGACGGTATTCTCGATTTCTTCTGTGCGCTCCTGCCACGTAGAACCGGATCCACATCTCATCATCGGAGGAAATCAGAGGAAGATGCTCTTTTAGCTGAGACCACTCTTGCAGAAGACGTTCGTAGAGATTGGCGTATCTCAAGACTTTAAATCTTGAGCGACGGTTTTCCTGCAGGTAATGATTTAACCTATCAGTGACTTCTTGGCACTTCATGGCGACTTGAAGGTCATATGCCGTCACTAGATACAATACCAACCTTTGTTCCCCGATTATATCGGCGAGTTGACAGGGTAGGTCATTCTCAGTCGAAATATAATACCTCTTGCCGGAAATGACCTCATCATGCTGTTTACTGTGGTTCTGGTAAACCTTGAGACGTGCAAAGCACGCCACGGCGGAAGCGTACAGGAGCCTGTGTGCCGTTGCGTCACTTATCACGTTTTTCTCACGTAAAGCGATTATGATGTCGAAACAAGAGTATTCCTCTATTTGGTGCAACTGTCCGAGGGCAGATATAAACAAAGTCAAACTCCGGTAAAGGATTCGCTTTATGTTGGCGCGATCTGCACCTAGCAGATTCAAAAGGTCTCTGATAACGTCAAACCTATTTACATCTTTTCTGATCTGTGTTAAGAGATTTGTATCACGATATTTCCGGTTTTCTGCGAGGCACAACTTGACGCCATCTCGAAATTCCTCAAACACTTCCACACTACCTGCGACGAAGCAGACTTTTGTTAGAATGTCAGCCACGTTGTACTCGTCTTCTACTTTCGTTTTCGGATGCACAAACTCCACCATTTTGCTGACAGGCCGAATCAGTTCTGTCGTGAAGGTTCCTCGGTCCGTTGTTTGTGTTCTTCCCAAAGGTGACTTGCACGCTTTCGGCATAAACCCGTCAAAGGAGACGCCGCGCTTGGAATAAACGTCAAAAAACCAATCACCTCCTAACAATGAAAAATCGTTGAGAGAGGGAATGGCGACTGCTGGAATAATTGTCTCGCCCAAGTTAATGACAACTACTTGAAAAATAACAGCAAACCAGCGGAAATATTCAAGAATTTGCTCGTTATCCGCCCTTTCTTGAACCCCGTCCTCCAGTACAATGACGTGTTCAAAGTCTGAGTAAGGTGTAATTTCCTTCCGAGCTAACGAGCCCATTCCTATAACGCAGTATCTACACAGGGGACTTCCCATAACTTTCTCGCATTGAGCAGCGATAAATTTCATTATGTCCTTGTACCGTGTGGTTATATCCTCTTGGACTTTTTGCATGCATTTAATCTCTGCAATTTCTGTCTCCTTATGGCTCTCGCGTTCTTTCTCTATTTTGTTTTGTTTTACTTCGAAAGTGAAAACGACCTGATCGTGGTGAACATCCAATTCCATAGTTGTAACCATTTCCCGCGCTTTTTCTCTCATCTCATGCACTTTAGTGGCCACATTTTTAGCAATTTCAACCAAATTAGCAGTGCGATCGGCGGCGTTAGCATGAATGAGCGCAGAGGAGCAAACTTTGGAAAGATTTGACTGAAAAACTTCGTTGTCAGGTTGCCTAGTGACCGCAGCATTAAGAAGAGTTACACAACGTATGAGATTCAGTTTGCTTTCTATACCCGCGCCAGTCCTCGACTTTACAAAATACAATTCTCCCATCTGGTGTAGCAGTATGGCGGATTTTGCGATATTTTCTTCGTTTTCCTTCCATTTTTCCCCTTCCTTGACGCAACACAGTTTCAACTTTTCAGCCAATTCGTTTTCTCTGGTACTGAGGTTGTCCGCCATCGTAGTTTCAGGATTGTGTTGTAGTGAGAAAATACGTGAATGACTGTTACGTCGTAACGACGTTTCAAAAATCAGCTGCAGTCATCTCTCATCAGCAGAGCTTTTAAAAGCAGTTTTAAAAATTTAAAAACTCCACCTAATCTGAAAGCTTATTACAGGACAACTGTAAGACAGAATATTTATTAAAAAATTTAACGTAACCTTCCTCTTGTAAACTGTAACGACTTATAATCTTATAAGCGTGGACGCAGAGTTTCAACCTATTCAACGTGGGTTTATATAATTTACGGTACAGTTTATAGGCTAATAATATCGATAAAAGCGGTAACCTACTGCAAATGTAAATTGATATCAAAAAAGTTTGAACTACGATTTATTGAAAGTGGAAATGACTGCAACATTGCCGTTTAATGATCGGTTTCCGATCGAACAACCGCGTAACGATAGGATTTTTCTCAAACTCTACGTAGCCTTCTCATAGCTTTGTCTGCAACGTAAATCAGATGTCATATGCTGCAATATTCTTTAGGTTCAACACGATTAAGCAAACCACAAAATAGCTATTGTTTTTGTTATAATTCGCTGCTGTTTTTCGTGCGTTTTTGACTTGTTTTCCGTTATTCCCAATGAAAATGTTTCTACGGCTATAGACCCGCGCACGTAGGTTACTCACACGAATAACCTCTTTTGCAAAGTGTTTCTATGTTTAAGTAAACACTTCGTCTTTACAGTAGACGCTGACTGTAGTTTTGGTACCCACATTTGTGAAACACTGTTTAAGTCAACAACCCATTACGCAGAAAACGTCATCACTACGGTTCCCAAAATCGAATCAATAACAATCTAGTTTACTTTAATCTAGGTTTACTGATCTAGTAATTTGTAAAGACAATTTTAACCACGTACGGCTATGAACGAATGCATGAAGCTAGCCAAATACAGTATATATATAGGCCGCATGGCTAATCAAATATATTGGCCTAACGACGTTTTCATTAGCAAAATTATGAAGAAGTTTCGGATTAATCGCAGAACAAAACACCACTAGTACGACAAAACCTTCAAAACTAGGTAAAACGTAACCTAATTGACGAAGATAAACTACCCGCTTTTACGGTAATTTACGACTTTCGTAGCCAAACAGCAGAAAAGCAAGATTGTAGTGAATTGACACGAGTATTGCAAACCAAACACCGTACCAATACACGTTTAAATTTACTGCGGTTATCTTCTTATCTTACTCCGTAGTTTTTAGGAAAGCGTTCCTTTGTTGCGTTTAGGCTTTGCTTGCTATAATCAGCATAACGGTTGCCTACTTGGATACCATAGCTAACGTGCCGCTCTAAACGCTTTCAACTTGAAAGAGAATTGAACGCCCGATGTCCTGCGATTCTAACAATTCATGTAACATGCCCCAAGTGTACCTAAATGCCTTCTTTTAACAAAAGTTTATCTATGACGTCACCATCCCATTAAAACCAGACTGTTGTTGCATTTGTAGTGATATACTAAATTACAACTTGTGCATATTATTAAGACTGTTGTATTGTCTTTAGCAAGTCATGTCATTCGAGCATTAAATTCTTAAAACGTGAAATAGCTTGCTGGAATTCAAACAATAGATGTGATTTTAGGAAGTGCTTTTCAAGTGCTCGTAGAGTGTTAAGGATTTGGACGTGTTCGGGTTGGCAATATCTCGGTGACGTAAAAGCGTTGTCAGATTGTTAGTAGTTAAAAATGAAATATTTTGTGAAACATATTTATGTGACGTTTAACTGGAGGCCTACTCTGACTGGCTGTAACATAAGGCTATGAAAAAACAAATGGTTTTGGCTAAACCGTTTCTGCTGAAAATCTCGGCTTATGAAAGCGTCTTTTAAAAAGTTTGTTTTCAGAAATGGCTCCTGCTTGATTCTTCTAATATATAATTAGTTAGACTACATTGTTGGAATATAAGAATTGAACTCTTATGTATGTTGTGTTTGCTGGAAGAAAGAAAGGACCGATATCATAAACAACGAAGTCAAGAGTTAAGTAGACAAAGATGTTCTCAAGGCCAAAGAAACCCTTGGGCTTCAGATAATTCCAACACACTAATATAGCAGAACAAATCGCTATAGTATTATATTTATGGCGAGCGTACGCGGACCGAGCAATGTATAGGGCTAGTATCAGTGTCACTTTTATGACGGCACAATTCCTTTAAAAATCGACGGCCGCCAACGATTCCAAAACAAACTTGGAAGCAGGTTTTTATAGCCTATATACTGGGACAACCGAAACATAACCACGTGACTCTGTGATACGTCATAAGCCTACGTTTGAAAAACATCGCCGTTAGAAACAATCATGTGAAGATCTTGGTTATGGTTCGGTTGTCACAATACTTCAAAAAGTAAAAATCAGCAGTAAAGTGCAGCTTGACTAAGGCAACAAACGGATGAAGTCTTAAATCGAAAGTAATGACAATTTTAAATTCTATGCACAGGTTTTACTCACTAACGGATGCGTCGTGACATTAAGCGATATTAGAAAATATTTCCCACTATCATTGAAGCATCAAGTTGCCCTTTCAGTTTTCATTTCTCGGAATTGGTAGTTCAAAGCGCGCCAAACGTTGCCCAAATAAGTCAAATATTTTTCCCACGAGATGACGCTAAAAATCCTACTATCGCGAGGGGCTCAAAATCAATCCAAGGCAGGCAGTCAAAACAAGTCCACCACCAGAACGATCCTAAACAACACCTGTGAGCTTAATTGACCGACCATCATCTAAATTAGTTAACAACACTGGGCACGCGATACGAAGATATGATAAAGTTACGACGATATCAACTCTGCAGCTGTGTTACCTGCAGGTACTTTGGAGAAGTTCTCACCGAAGGATTTAAAATGATTGGCCCTGACCCGACTTATTTCATCGATTAATTATAGTTAAATTAATGAGCGTTATAAAAGTTGACTGTCGATCACATGATTCAAACGCTATTGTCTCGAACAATTATCAACAAGTGTCGTAGGAAGATTTTCTCATGTAATTAAACGATGTAGTGCAGATGCGTTGATATTGGTGCTGTTTTAGTGTCATTGGAGAAATGTCCAGTTAGCATTCGTACGTCACACATCAAATTATTATCATAGTCTTCGGACACAAATCGTAGGTAGTGTCGACCATGTATTGGTGAATCGAACGCAGTAGAAAGCAAAGCAGTAATTATACGTGAAACTTATTGACTTAAAACAGCAAGCCGCGCGAAAACAGTGATTACGGAAAATAAAATTCAACTGAAGACGAGAGTTTAGTGAATTTGCAAGTTTAGACACGTGAGACAGAACTCACTCGCATATGAATAAAAGCTAGCTAAGAAACGCTAGTTTTTGGCACTTTCACCTACATTATAAAAGCACCATATAATTACGGTAAATATATTCTGCAAAAAGCACGATTGTTTCAACTAAATTAAAACCTAAATAAAAACGAAGAGAATGTCTTCAAAGTTTTCCGACTCCAAAGGCTTGCAATAACCCACTATCAGGTGCCGACGTTGTAATCAACTTCTGTGCCTGTTGGAACATTTTAACAATAACATGTAGCTAAGCTAGCATATGTATAGCTTGGAATAAATACAACACATGCACTCCACACAGAGTTATTGGGGACCGAACTGGTCTCTTAGATTTCTCCAACGGTCTCTCAAAATTTATACTTTTACAACTACAGTTAGAAAATTAGCAGTTGGCCTTTCAAAGCACGATCATTCAAATTTCTTGGTGGTTGCCTAAATCAAACCTCAAAAAATGTACACTCTACACTCTATACAGAACTTCTACCAAGTACATAAGGTTTTAGCAAATTTGCATAATTCATATTTATGTCACATACCTCTCTAAATTTTGGATGTTTCGCATCACCCATCAACTGCAAAAGAACGGTTTCAGAAGTGGTGATGAAAGCTCCCATCTGTCGCATTGTGGTCAGGGCGAATAATCTATCAACCTGAACAATTGTGCAAGATTATTTGACAATAACTTCAATACGTGCTGCTGCATCAAGCACAAAATGTCATCATGATTATGTGATATAATATTATATGACATATATAATCATTATATATGATATATCACATTAATTATTTATCATTAATCACAATCATTAATGTCAATGCAAGTGATTTAGGGTTGGTTTGTAAGAAAATAGTGGTCAGTTAATTCATCTTCGGAAAATTTGTTTAGTGGCGCTAAGGTACCTAGTAGTCCATGTTATACCAAGTAGTACCTGACTCCTAGATGACACTGCATCAGCCACCACATGGACATCATAATCTCTTTCCAGCAAGTCTGTCGTTGTTTTCTAAACAAAACAGATATCGTTTACTTATGTTTCATCATAAATTGTATCATTAGTACTGACTACAGTCACAAAGTACAATTCTATTATTAGACAAACTACCCGATTACTGATGCATATATAAAAGTAAACACAAATTTCCACAAATGAATAACTTTAAAAATGCTAAGTGCATAAATGTATCATTTACTTGCCAAAATACAGGCTTGTGTCTCTATGCCACATAAAATTATAGATTTTGTTTCGGTTTTCTTCAATTCTTCTTCAACCCCTGGCAACACCATCGAAAAACACGTCTTCTCAAATTTTTTTGCATGGCTTAAGTCGCCCAATTCACTGACTGTGGGCCCAAGACCTTCAATTGTAACAATCTCAATTCAGAAGTTGATAAATACTAATAAATGTTGAAAATTAGGGACAGGAAATAGAGTGAACTTCATAAAAATACATCACAAACAAACAATTTTTATTAACTTGCAATTAATAAATAAAACAAACTTCCATAAAATATGAGATTTAAAATAAAATTTAACGTAAACAACAGACCTTTGGGATACTGCTCAGTGACTATTGTTGGCATGTCCAGAATTTTTGCCAAGTTTGCCATTCGTTTAGAAACTTCAATGATTTGAGAAATATATACTAAAATGGGAAGCAAGTAAAATGTTTATTTTCGTCATAACATAGTTCAACATGAAATGATTAATGCAAAAAGGCAGGCTAGTTAGCAATGTGAATGTATTTAATGACCGATAAAAACTTCAATCTATACAAAAGCAAATGTAAGGCTGTTATGACAGAAATTTAGCTGCCAAGTTGCAACTGAGATTAAATTATAGTTTAGTAAACAGTCAAGCCTACCTATGCTTGGCCGAAATTTTTCCTGCATGTCACATAAGAATAAAGCCGAAGATTTTTCACAAAGTCTTCCTAATCGTTTACCGGCCATTTTAAGAAAGTAAGTTACCCTATGATACTATGATAATTAATAGATTGTCTTCTTAGTGGATACTGCACAAAAAAGCAAAAGACCATAATGCTAAATCTGTACATCAGCCACAAACGAAAATGCGGCAAAACACCGGAATACCAGTACTTGTCGGTACTTTATGGTTATACAAACAGTCTGTAATCTGGTAGCTTAAAATTGATAGCAAGGGGTGTACATGGAAATTAATAAAGCAACATGCCAAAATTGAAATGGATTTCAATTACAGGACTAGGCAATGCCTAAGCACAAAACAGCAACTGTTACTGTCTGACGTTTTCACTGTTACCTCAGTTTCACTTGTTGTACCTCAATACTAGCCTAACACAGTTTTTAAATTTTCGAACTAAGGTACTGAGAATGACGAGTGTCATCAACCCACCATGTTTTACAAGCCTTGATCCTCGAAAAGGAAGAAACCAACAAGTGACGACCACAGCACTCGCTGCAGCGTTGCAGCTGAATTGCTTCGTCATGTTTACGGTTGCACTTGACATGTCCTGACCCCTGACCTAACTTCACATAAATGAATAGTCATCACTGATGACTACTCAGGTTATGGCCTAAGAATATGTGTATGGGACTTTTGATATTATTTTTCTGTTATACTGCAAAAAAGACTATTGTAATGTACAATAATCTGCAGCTGGCGATACCTTGCATGATATTCAGGAAATGTTTGCTGTAGGTGTTCACATGTTTAAATAAAACATAAAATTTACGATAAGAAAACACTTATTGCAAAGACTGTTAATCGTTGGTTAAAGTACAGTACTGGGTTGTTCGAATTCTTTTGGGCATTTTTTAAATTTTATCTTTGTAAATAAACAATGGAACATTTTTCAGAATTTTACTTTGTGCTTGTAAAAGATATTTTTTGTAGGAGCACACAAATTTATAGTAAACAAATGAACTGAAGATTCATGTGCCGTAGCGGTTTATGGCAAGACCTTGTGTTATGTGGTAACTGGATTGCCAACCGGGAAGTTACGAAGTGTGTTGTGCTTGTTTTGCTGGATTGGATGTGAGCACGAAATTACTGTTTATGGCCCACTTAAAGTAATTAGGCCAGTTACTACCAATACTATATGTTTTTATTACATGATTGCTTTTGCAGATTCACAGATCGGTCAAAATGTCCAATTGCACTACTAACGTTACAGGAACGAACATTCAAAACAAGACTTTGCAGTTCAGATGGAGGGCAGCGAATGTGCTACATGGTTCTAGCGTTTCGCAAAATCTTTTGTGAGTAAAATTTTTGTGGTAATACCAGTTCAATGAAAATAAATGTGAACTTAATGCTGTACAGTGATTGTTATAGTTTTGCAGATTAAATTGGAACGGTGTTACAGAACACAGTGATGTAGACGTTACATGTCATGATATCTCATGTGTGTGATTTTGTGCGTCGTTCTGAACGTTTTCCATAAATGATAACTCATAGTTCATAGTGGGAAATGTGACAGGCACGAGATTCAATAATGTGTATGCCAAACTTTTTGATCTTCGTGCGGATTTCTATTAAATAATCAAAAACTTGAGGTTTCAGTGCACGCCATGTTTCTCAAATTTGCACGCATGGTTCTCCTCAAAAACAGCCAAACTTTTCAGTCGGTATTTTAAGCCTAGTACTTTGTGCAGCGATATAGGTCTAATTTTTATAGTACATTTTTCAGATCTCACTTCTTGGACACTGTGAAAGTGCTTCAGTTAAGTAAGAAGTTTGTTGTATTTTTAATATTTTTCACTCATTATTTTGTGAGATTATATTGTACATTTAAAACTACTTTTCACGGTCTCTTTGTTATCAAACTTAAATATGAAATACTTTTGCTATTTCTTAAGTAACTATCCACCTTTAACTGTGGGCTGCTTGAACTGTATACAGTAAATTATTAAATTTTTGTACACTTAAGAATGGTTTAATATTACATAGATGCTGATTTTCTGAAATCAGAAATATGTCTTCAATGTCACGCCCTGTTCACTGCAGCAGATCATGTCGTACGATTGGCACCTAAACAGAGATTTAATCGAAAATCCCAAAAATCAATCAGAAGGTTATCTCGTAGAAGAGGAACGGAAGCAGATCGCCGAAGAAGAGAATCTTTCTTTACATCAGAATCAGTCGTAAAGATAAAATGTCCTCAGTGTGGATTTGTTAATGAATTGGAAGGCCCAAGCAGACAAGAATTGCTGACTCGTAAAATCAAAACTCCGAGCAGAAGAAAGTCAGGTGATTAACAACATAAGCCTGTTATTTTTTCAAAACCTTAATAAACAAAGATTCTGTGAGGATACGCCTTGTGCTGTCATGTTCATATGACGTTTAATCTTCAGATTTATTGTGTTCTTACACCAATTTTCTTTTATACTTGTTCATAGAAATGGATATGTTGTTCTTAACATAGGCTGAATTTCATTCTTACATTGACCATAGCTGAATACTTATCCTTAGCGGCAGCAGCAACTATTTGCATGATTTTCATTTACTTAATTGGCATACTCCCTTGACACTAAATAAATCTTTAATTTTAGGTTTTAGTGATTAATTTAAGTTGCTGAAAATTTTTAGTACTTCCAGGTATATCAAATGACTCCTTTACATCGCCATCTACTCCAACTTTTACATCAACTCCAATGAACGCATCATTTTCCACTCCGACTCCAAAAAAGTCGAAGAAAGCAAAGATGACATCATTGTCCAAGCTGGGAACTTTGTTAAAGTCTGAAACGCAATCACCCAGTAGTAGTCTGCAAGACTTTTTATCGTCATTATAAAGTTATTTTGCTTTTATTTTAATTGGTATTATGTAGCGTGTTGATTAATCTCCCAGGTTTACCAGACTGTTCTTTTATCTACAAGCGAGGTGCATCACTTATTTGCTTTATGGTGGATTCTGAATTAAATATGATTCTAAGTCTAAATCACCCTTCTTTGAGAAAGACTTTGTATTGTATTTAAAACTGTAATAATTTGCTCACAAATCTAAGAAAATATAATATATATCATTTCTAAAAAACGACAAGTCGCCAAAGTTTAAAAAAGCAAAAAATAGAAATCTTAATGATGAGGTGCATAATTATAGACGTGAAAATTTTTTGCAAAAGCAGCAAAATGCAACAGCTCTGCCTTAGCAGCGAATGAAGTCTCTGCATAATAGCAACATTTTGAAGAAACAATTTGTGCACGATGACAATGCTAAAAATGGTGAAGATACAATTGTATAAAAATACAAATAAAAAGATACATACAAAAAGACAAGGTTTAAAAAGCAGCCACAATGGGTTTCTTACATTTTCACAGATGAAAAAATAACAGTGATTCAATACTGGCCACAATAGTGACATGCATATGACACATGAAACATAATTTGTACCGAGTTACAGTGAGTAAAAGAATTAGTGATTTTGTGTAAGTATTCGGAAACATCAGTCGCATGATTTTAATGCTGAAACAAAAAAGTTAAAAGTTCCTTATTAACCAGAAAAACAATATTTTTAATGTTGATGCCAATTACATTTGAAAATATAGTATGGTATTATAATTTTTATCCTTGGACTGACAAAAGTCTTTGCTCGACTTGATCTCGGTGACGATTCCTCATCGCTTGAGCACCAGTTACCGAGCTAAATCAGCTACAGCCGTAGTGCGAAATCCAATAGACACAAATTTTTCATTGGTATTGCCCGAATATAGAATTGCTCACCTAACTTCTGAACAAGATCAAGTGTCATTGATGCCTTGTCCAAGAGCATTACAATGGTAACGCAATTGGGTATTAAACACTGGTCACATTAATATAAGCCCAGTGCTCAAACCACTCGGCCACCAAGGCATCTTGCCGTGATATAAGTACGGCATCTGTCATGCAAATCAATCAACATACCTTGTCCTTACTAAGACTTCGATCAAAGTTTGTTGAATAACTGTGACTTCGATTCGGCGACGAAAGAGAACGTGCCTATGAAAAGAAAACGCAATAAAGACAATGATTGTGAGAAAACAAAGGACCACATCCTTGTATCAGTCTCTTGATGAAATACTTTAGAAGCAATTGATGCATTCATTATGATGTAAGAAATTAAAATACCTCCAATTGTGCTCTTAACCCCAACAATGCCTGTTCCTTTGCATCGAGTTGGAGTTCAAGATTCCTTCGTGACGAGATTTCTTGCTCCACTAGAGAGCGCTGTCTCATATTTTCTTTGCTTAAATTGTTGAGCTTCGGAATATAGAACGATAAATTTAACTACATAATACTGTAAAAATACTATGTGTGCCACCAGGCATAATTTCAATAATAAAATATGCCCTCCGGTGTTTGACACGTTTTAATTAGCCAATGCTTCGCAGATCTACTCGGGTGAGTTCCATCAGTGCAAACTACAACCATGACCTGGAAAAACTTGAGTCAAACCTCAGCGGAACATCCTTTATTGTATAACACTGTGTTAAACCCTTATAATTAAATAATTGAACTTTAATAATATTTCATAAATTTACTGTAGATGTGCAATCAATAAGAAAAAAATAACAAAGCATCTCAACTAAGGGTTAGGTTATCCAACCATTGTTGTACAGTTTTAATCATGAAAAAATCGACACCAAAAAACATAGCAGAGAGAGAATGAACAAACAAATCATTATCGCGAACACCAAGCAAGACTCTAAGCCATACGTGTCAAACTCCCGGCCCGCGAGCCACATTCGGCCCGCTTTACAATAAAACTTGGCCCGCAATGTAATTTCATAGATTGAACTAATGTAAGAGAAGAATGATCAAAAATAGCTCAGTCAAAAATCGTCAAAAACATCAAAAATTTGGTGTTGTTTCGCTGCCTGTTACAATTCATGTTTCGTGTCACGAAACGTTCAATCAAATTTTATCCTTTCGGCCCGCGGCATTAAATAAATTTTGAGTTTTGGCCCCTGATTGAATTGACAACACCCCTGCTCTAAGCCATACATACCGATGACAAATACGCAATTATGAAAGTGCTAAGGCCCTCATGATCACTAAAACTAGTAATGACGAAAACACTGGCTAATTGCATACCTGGTGATTGAGCTGTTGGATGCAGTCGACATTCTGCTTCAATCTTCGATGCAGATCATCCAAGGATGCATTCTTCTCCTGAAGAGTTGCATCTTGATCCCGCTCCACTTCCGCCAGTCGATTCCGGAGTTGTAAGATCAAACTCTGCGCAGTGAAGAGAAACTTGAAGTGGCTATTTTTACAACATGGTATTAAATACAACTACATAAATAAACTTCTAAACAAAAACTAGGTCCTCGTGTTTAAATTTGAAAGGTGTAATGACATGCTATTCCTTCAAAATGAAACATTTAAAAAGTGTTCTGCAAAAGCACTCTGCAAGCCATTATCACAGTCATTACAAAATTTCTCTCACGAAAGAAATTACTTTCAGTATTAAAAGTATAAAAGCACAAACATTAGCTTTCGTGTTAATCTTAAAATATCCATCATTACCTGTTGATCGCCAGAGTGCCGCTGCAATGCTTTGCTTTTGTCGGCTTCGTGCTGAAGATCTCCAATTGATTGCTTCAACCTTGCCAAGTCATCCTTCAACAAACGATTGGACGCCTGGAGTTGGCTGGAAATGACAGAGATTACAGTTTCAATTAGGTAATACTTGAACATAGCGGCAAAATTTCAAAATCTGGACTAATTTGCGGAAAAATGACAGAATTGATGGGGTTTAAACGTTGCCAAAGCTTTTTCAGGATTTTCAACACTCAACATCCCCAGAAAAATTCCTTTTGTGTTGTTTTTAATGCTTGAGTAAATACCAGAAGTTTATGAGTCTGAAAAGCACAATGGCGGTTGTGTTTTGTTTGTTTTGTAACAATAGACCAGACAATATCCACTGTCATTCACAATAGCTGATATTTTGCTTGAGGTAAAGTGGAATTTCCTTTCATAATGGAAAGATTTGTACAGAAAGAAACCACAAACTGGTAAAAATTCTATTTTTACGGAAGAGTTCTCACTACATTAAGGTGTTGTGCACAGGTAAGATGGTTTTTACAGCAGAAATTTTGTTGAACCATGTGAAGTAAAATTATAACAGTCGTAACAATACAAGTTGTGACAAAGCAGTGTATAGCTGTTATTTAAGTAAGAAGTAAAAGTAAGTAAGTCAGTTAAACACACAGTTGATGAAAATAATACAAATATTGTGGACTGGTAAAACCAATTGTTACCAGACTACCCAGGAATAAAATAACGGACTGTTACCTGTAGCAAAACTGAAGAGCATTGTGTAATAGCAATTATGAGTGTAACCATTTGTAAGTATCTATGTGTTGATTTTTACAAGTTAATTATTAAACAGAATACAATTGTTTAGCGTGTGCATAGCAACAACAACAAACCACCTTAACAACTAACAAATGAAAATCCGGTAGCTCCAAAACATACAAAGTGTGATTAAAATAGTGGTGCCATGACTGTGGTACATAAAGAGTAGCAAAAATATCTGATATTAAATAACTGGTAGAGTAATCAGTGATCAGTGATAGCGAGAAATATTATCGATAATGACAAGGCACTTAAAATCTGGTCTTTAGCAAAAGCATTTAAACCATTCACAGATTGACCATGAAGAGTTTGATAAAATAACTCAAGGGTTGCAATAGCAGAGTATCATAGGAACCGGGAATTCCACTATGTGTCTGGTACCAAGTGGCGTCTTATTGTTTGGTCATAGAGATGAGTGTTGTGATAACAAAAATAACAATGATGCTCGTCAATTGAAACCTCTCTTTTTACCTCCCACTTTCATTGAAAATCACTCAAATGAATTCTGTGCCAGTGGCAGACACAAAACAATTATAGAATGAATCGGTCAACCTGATTGTTACTCTGTTTTGGTGGTAAATAATAAGTTATGTACATGAATATCCTCAATGTATTGTATACATTGTTATGAGTCACCTATATGGAGCATAGAAGGCCACAGTATACGTTGTAGGGCATTTAAACATGATGAAGCATGCACAGCCGGTATACGTTTCAGGGATTATGAATATAGAACCAAGTATTGTAGATTTACAGATTTTTGAGTTTTGATAATATATTTGCCTGATTGGAGTACAAAGAAGGCCAGAAAAGAAACTTAATTTGGTAGTTTAATGAGTATAAAGTAAGGATTAGGTAAAACGTTAAAAAGGATTACTAAAACAACACCGTTGGAAAGTAAAAAGTTATAGTTTTTTTGTCCTGATAGCAATTTTTGGCAACACCTAAAGCAGAGGCGGGCAACTTTTTCGGTCGGCGGGCCTGATATGAGAAAATAAAGTACTTGGCGGGCCGGATTCCTGAATCGATACATTAATCGTGTATAAATTATCCACCTATGCAAGGAATAAATCGTATTTAATGTAAACTTTAAGTTTTAAGCATAGAGACCAAAAACAGTATTTAATGAATTTATTAACGAATAATGTACTTCAATAGCTGCTGAAGTCAAAACTGAACTGCTAAACTGAACTGCTGAACTGTCTGCGGGCCGTTCAAAATCCCGTCGCGGGCCGGGTCCGGCCCGCGGGCCGTATGTTGCCCACCCCTGACCTAAAGCATAGATGCTCAGTAATTATATTATATATAACTACAACAGACACCTGTTTGAGATAAAGTTACTGCTTAATGAATACTAAGAAACCAGGTTAACTAATAGCAAATAAAAAAAAAACTCTGTAACTCTTTTTTCCTGGTTTCATAAATTGAAGACAAATCTGCTGAGCATGATGAGAGGATATCTAAGCAGTCCCACACACCAATACAGACTGGATGCCGAGGTCATATCAGTCGGGAAAGGATTAGTTGACAAGAACGTCGTTTGCCCGACTCAGCTACAAAATGTTGGAGCTCATATTCCGCTGGACTCTGGTAAGGCGGAACCTTACCACGCAGTCGTAGCGAGGAAACCCGACGAGAAATGCTACATCTTAACGGACTTAAACACGGCGTACGGGACATACGTTAACAACCACAGGATACAGAATGGAACAGTGAAGTTGTCTCCAGGAGATGTTATCAGGTTTGGGCATGGGGGAATTCCCCACGAGTTTGCTATGTCGTTTGATGACAAAATGGACGACACGCCGAAGATGACAAACGAGCGTGCAAGCAGCGCGGCCAGTTTCTCATCGATCGGTCAACGTAAGAATTCAGTGGAAAGTGGGTATTTTGAGAATAGAAGACAACGACCGATGTCATCAAAAACGAGACCAACGGCAACATTTGGTGAAGTCACAATGAGGCCCGATACTGCACCAACCAGCCCTAAGCTGATAGCGCCTCCCTTTTCAACTTTAGCTTTGGGCGAAAAATCAAAGTCGATACCGATAAATTTCAAAATGTCGGGAGAAAAAACAAATGGGATGACCACAAATCAGCAACATCCACATGATATTTCACCTCGTGACTTGTTGAACGGTCATGATGAAAGTGAAAATATAGAAAGGGAAACACTGTACAGCAAAACTTCAACCGAAAAAGGACAACAAGAAAACGAACCATGGTGCGTGGATAGTTATTCAATTGTAAATATTTCTATTTTCTTTTATCAACTGGGATAGACAAACACTGGTTTAAACAAACATTGCCAATGTCTCAGGGTGTCATTGTAATGAAGTTTTATGAATCCAACGTAAATATTGGATCATTCCATTGAAAATATTCCAAGGAAAAACAATCATAAAAGAGTTAAAAATTAACCCCGATGATGTAGCCGACCAATTCTTTGTCGTAAAATCATCTGATTTCAACGTATTCAAACTCTATGATGTCATAAGGTATGTTGCCATGCTACGAGAGAAAGAACAGAGGCTGCTTCATATGGGAGACGAAATTAGTCGTTTGAGCGCGACTGAAGCTGAGTGTCGGAGAAAAGACGACGTCATCAGTGATTTAAGGAACAAGGTTGCCGATATGGAGCAACAGATTTTGGTACATGATGGTAGACTACTTCGGCTTCAGCGTCATAGTGTTAATGTAACGTTTGTTTTGTTCAGTTTTTAACATTTTATGCTTGTTGTGCAATTTTAAGAACATACGTGAAAGAGTATTTCAAAAATGAATAATTTATGTTTCAGTTACGTGTTGGCTGTGATAACTTATCTTGTAAATCACAGTAAAGCAACAAAGTATAATAACAACCACAACACATAACAATTACTACAACAAAGAAGATTGTTGTAAAAACTCTTTAAATTATGACAGGAGGTAAAAAACAACACAAATGCTGCTGAAAGAAGCCGAAAACTCCTTGAAATGGGCGATGAAATCAACAGACTAGCAGTTTTTGAGAGAGAGTGCGAGAGAAAAGATCGCTTGGTCGCTTCACTCAGAGACGAAGTTGCAAACTTGGAGGTTTGTGCATTGTCATTGGTATTGTGATGTCAAAATGTCAATTATAATTATGTCAACTGATCGAACCACTTGACAATATCGAAATTTTCGTAAGCATTAAAATGTAGGGATTTTATGTAGTGAAACTTCAGTGGTAAAAATCAGTGATTTTCCATGTGCTTATACCAGGTAATAGTTCGGGGTACTGTTAAGTCAAAAGGTCATCACAAAACCATGCTCTTGTACAGATTAACAGACAAGCAATGCTGATGGAAATGCAAGACTTACAACAACAGCAACATTTAGAAAGCTCACGTAGTGTTGAAACTGCAAGCATCACAAAGGAAAATGTAAATCCTGTTGCTTCCACGCACATCAGTGATACAATTCTTTAATAAAAGTTTATAATATTTTTAAAAAGCTACAGTTTACTTCAAACATTTTTTGAAATTTCAAAGTTTAGGCGTATTTTTGCAATCGTTCCAGTACACCGTTGATCCAGATAGGACAGGAGAAAAACTCGGTACAATAGATTCATCCCTCCTTCACGCTCGAGATAGCTTGGATGAATTTCGCAAAGAACTCGACCTCCCAATCCCGGACAGACGAGAACCGGAAGAAATCGTCATTGATCTTCAAGATCAGTTGGAACAGAAGAATGACATCATCATTGCACTTCAAGGTAATCTTGGGTTTTCCCCGATGAAACATGTTAAGTTTCTGTTCAGTGTGGTGAGTCATACAGAGATGGATTACAAATGTTGAGCAAAGGCAAGCTTAAGTAATCACGTACTCGAACATTGTTGGTTATGAAATTGGATTACTCATAATTACGAGTACATCCATCGTATACAGCTATTAGAGCGATTGTAAACTAAAGAAGTCCAATGCTGTCACCTTTCAACAAATGTCTGGTGAAACTGATGACTATAGTAGTCTGGCGTTTACTGATTAAAAGTTTTCGTTAAAATCACAAGCATTCAACTCAAAGGCAAACAATGCAGCAAAAATATTCTATTACAGAAGAGCTGTCCATGCTGAAAAAAGAGAAAAATCTCTCTGATGGACTCGTGCAGACTCTGCAGCGCAACGTTAACCAACGTGAGAACAAGTTGAACAAGATGACAATCGCGCTGGAGAAGTCGAAGCAGAAAGTTGCCGAAGCCGACGCTCAAGCGCGTTCAATGTCAAATAAATTTGCAAATCTCAAAGAAGAAAAGAAACACGAAGAGATGGTGGCTGTCATGGAGCAAGACTTAATCAAAGTACGACCAGTCATAACCAGCCAAAACCAGTTTACACAGACTACTTTTATGCCCACATACTTCTTAAGTCAAATATTCCTAAGCATAGTTGTAACATTTAAAGCGCATGCCTCTGCACATAGAGGTGAAATAAACACAGCCGCAAAACATAATCAATTGTCAATGATCATAATTATGTTTGAGACTTACATGCATAAAGACAACATAAGTAACAAGTACAATGTGTGCTGTCAGACGCATGAAGAGCTTGCTACAGCGCAGAAGCGGTTGTCAAGGCAACAAGAGAAGCTGGATAAACAAAGCAAGGAATTACGAAGAGCAAATCGACAGAACAAGCAATACTTTGACAGCGGGAGACTATCACAGGCGCAGGTGAATTTGAGAAAAGCTTTGTTGGACTAACGGTATCACTTTTACTCTAACATGACCTTGAACACAAATATGTCCCTGACTTTGAAGGCCGATGAACTCAGCACAGAGGTGACGGAACTGCGACAAAAAGAACAATCAACACGAGTAGCAAACGAACACACCCAAGCGCGCCTGGAACGCTTGCGTTCGCGCATCGTGCAAGCGGTGTACACGGCACCGGGAGCAGTGAAACCTGAATCCCAATTAAATGACGGAGAGATACTGCATTCTATACAAAAGGTGAACAATGAATGGTTGGAAAATACTCTCGGTGAATCCAGTTTAACTAACATGGAGATTAAGAAAACAAACTAAACAGCTTGTCACTGACCAATTAAACAACGACAATATCAGCATATAACATTTTTTTAATCTACTTTAACGACTGATCTCGATCAATTCGGAGTTATCTTGTGGGAATAGAGCACAGGCACAAATGCTGTATCTCAACTCATAGCAAAATAATTCTCCATTATGTTCAGATAATTGACGACCGAAGCGACTTCCATCAACAGTTGAGTGACCTGGGGCAAAACGTCGCAGCCCTCCTCGTAACAATCGAGCCCCCTGCGGACGACACAAGTGGGAGTGAGGGACCTTCAAACACCCCCACGACAGAACGACGGTCGGCGAAATCAGCAAGAAAGTCAGCAAAACGATAATGATGTAATAATAACAATTATAATGATGTCACAATGACTGTAAGTGAAGACCACTGTCCATTACACGGCAATTGTGTACCTTGTGTATTGTCATTGGTCCCATTGTTAAGATCAGACTTATTTAGGATAAACTAAAGAATTTATTTTGTTCAGATTATGTTTTTGTTATCTTTTATTTAATGAGCAAACGTTTGCTGCTGTGGATATGGTCTGGATGTCAAAATCAAATATTTTTATAGAAGGTTTTTGAGTTTACTTAAAACTTGTGGCTGGAGTGTAAAAAGATTTAATAAAAGTTAATTTTTCTACTGTATTTGTTGTGGTGAATGATCAAGCAAGATATGCATAATCAGGGAAAAATGGAATTAATCATCTCCAACCATCAATATGATAATGCTTGTATCCTTAGTTGATCACAACAAATCACAATCAAGCAATGAAACAATCAACAGAGCACTTTACAGATAATCATGAAGGTGCTTTAGTAACAACATCTATCACACTTCAGTTACAACATAGTACCTAACTAGAGTCATTCACAAATATTTTTGTAATAATAACCTAATGGTTATAATAACAATAACTTACTCCCTTTCCGCGACTGCATTGTTCAAGTCCTTGGTTTGATCACTCAAGCGCGACGACAATCTCTCGTTATTTTCTTTTTGTTCCTTCACCCACGTGTTGACGTTTTCCACGACCGCCTCGCTTTCACTTCGTAACCTGCTACTGTCGTTGCGCGATTGATCCAACTCTCTCTGCAGTGTTTCCAACTAAAATATCACAATAAATTTTAAGATGTTCGTAGCGTACACTGAAAACCTTTTGCGGCACTCAAAAGATTGTAAGCTATAGCAAATTGTTCCAATTACACGATGAAAGAAAGTATAAGAGCAATACGGGTTCAATATTTACCTGATGAGACGCCGAGGCATATTTCTGTTGCAACATGTCAAGTTGTTGAGATTTATTGTTGTGCTCGTCTTCTAGCTTCTTCTGTTTCCCTTGCATGGAGGAAAGCTCAATCTAACATAGTGATGTAACAATAATAATAATCTCTTGGTACATCTGATACAATGAGCTGATGCTTGCGAAAACTTGCGGAGAGTAATTAAAAATAAAAGTTAACCCTAGAGTTTCATCCAACTATATATTAATTATACTGGGTTAACAAGGCTCAGCCACCACCAGCACTGTAGGCAGTGATAATAATAATGGTTAACATCTTTGACAGTACCAATGGTGTGAGCACAGTAAGCTATGTTCTTGCATTAACATTTGTTACGATCAGACATATGGTAATGACGTCAGGCAGTGAAAGATCTAACAATGAAAAATCTATTTGTCTGCAGCAACTTTGAAAGCAGACGATAACATTCATTTACAAAATCACTGCAACATTTTAAGTTGCAGAGGTAGACCATCACAAGTAAACTGTGAAATTGCGCTACCCACCCTAAGTACGACGAGTTGCTCTTCCTTTTTTGCGATATCGGCGACACCGAGACGATTCTTCTCCTGACACAAGCCAAGTTCATGCGACATTTCCTTCAAGATCATGAGTATGGATTGATTAATTAAATTAAACTTAAAAAAACTGGAAATCAAAGAGATCCTCAAACCAGCCCAACTACACACAACTATGCTACATACAGCTAGTATAAACATCACACCAAACGAAGGGTTCAAAATTAACTGAAAATTACGTTATATCACCTAATTACACTTTGCAACAGACAATACGCACTAAGAGTGACAATATAATTTTGAAACTGAAGACATGTACCCTATGTTGCTACAAAGGCAGTGAACAAGCACATGAGCTTACTTCAAGTCTGGCTTCACAATTTTCAACTTCACCTTCCGCCTCTCGATTGACAGATTGAATCTTTCTTAACTCACTTCGTAGTTTTCTCAGTTTGTCTTCATATACGCCAATCTAGGTGAAGATAAGCATGAATTAAAATATTTTATGTACTTTGAATATTTTATCTCAAGAGGTAGTAATAATTAAATAAAATAGTTATACAGATATTGGTAGTAATAGTACCAAAAGCATGACACCTCCCTACGTAAGAATACAGAAAAGAGAATAAGTAGTAAATAGTTAATTAGTTAGCAGAATAGTTAACAATGCGCTTATAATATTATTAATATAATACAATTATCATTAATTAAATCTTAACCTCTTGAGACATTGTTTGATTCTCCAGCCAAGTTTTCTGCAGCTCTGCCTTCAAGTTTGCATTTTCCTTCGAGCTCTGTCCAAGCTGGTCCATTGACTCTTGCTTCGTGCCTTCGATCGTTTCAATCTTCAGACAATTTTTGACAGTTCACTTTTTATCAAGCACATTTTCCAAAAAACACAAAATTCATGGCAAAAAAACGACGGTTTTCCACAGTTTGCGAGGAAACTCGCCATTGTTTCAGTGAGGGAAAGCACCAGCTATGAGAAAAGAGACGACCGTGCACAATTATACCTTCATTTTCATGTCATTGAGTTTTTGGGAGGTTTCGAGCAGCTGGCGATGGCATTCCTTGTACTGCTCCTGGCTTGCTTCCAAGTCCTGCTGCACTGCTGTTAAGTTTTCTTCATATCTTTCAATCTGCAGGAAATAAGAGTCATTCTAAGTTGAAATGTTTTTCTATCCAGCATAGACATCATGAGTCGTATCTCCATCGCCAAATGATAACAACGAGCTCAGCTGGATGCAACACATCTAAAGCTGTTTTGTTGCACAAAAGTGCCATAGAGGCAGCAAAAATTCCCAATGGGTTTCCAAATATTATTCACTAAATTCTCTTTATGCAAAAAGCACTGTGTACTGCTTTTCATGTCTTGTAATCAGGGTTGCCGTCCTTATTTTAAAGGTCCGTGTCTTAGAAAATTTTTTTGTCCTTTTTTAAGAAATGTCCTTATTTTCACTTGCGTCTTTTTTCCGTCTAATTTTTAGGGCAGAGGTTCTTATTTTGGGCATTTTGAAAGCTTTAGTATATCATTTTGTACCAAAGAGATACCAAAACTAAGAACATGCAGATAGTGTCTCGTTTTTTTAGGAACATTGGTTGCTTTCTCCTGTTGTGCACTGTTTAAGGTGTATTCGACTTTCGTTTCCTAGTCGTGCTTATTTTTGAGTTGAGACCGATGGCAACCCTGCTTGTAACAAAGCCAAAAAAACCCACTATCATACTTTTAAAAAAAATTTTTGTTTGTAATTTTGATTTATTAAGAAAAAATATTAAAATTTTGAAACATTATAAGATTAATTACAAACTAAATCAGCTGTTACATTGTTAGTTTGTTACACAATAAATGAAGATCTTCTCCTACCTCTCTCCTCCTCATTTGTTCATCGGCCTGAGCATTTCTGAGATGACGCTCACAATCGACAAGACCATCGTTCATCTTGCTGCTCTCATCTCGGATCGACTTCAACTGATCCCGAGTCTCACCCAGAGAGTCTTCCAATTTCGAGATCTGCTTCTCTGCATCTTTCACCTTTAAGGAAACTTGTCATTGAGATTTCTAATAACAGATAGTAGTGATGATGACGATGTCACATTAGTACCATCAGGCTGGATTATATCAGGGTGAAGCATACGCAAGGGAACAGGCAGATCTAAATTCACAGCAATGCAGGAGAAATGATCCCAAGTAAGGATGAAATTGGCGAGGTTTTTCCGCATAAACATATTCGGTGGACTTGTGGACAGTAACTTATTCACATTCATATTTTTATGGTAAATAATATTCAGGCGCCATTTTCATTTAGTATATATAAGATATCATATATATATCATATATAAGAGTCTGCATAATCTACATATGAGTGTAAAACATGTTATTCATTTTTGCACTGCAACAACTTCAGTCCTTGCGAAAATCTCATCGATAAAAAAGAGACCTGTTTCTGAAGATTTTGTTTATCGAGTTCCAGTTGTTCCACCGCATCATTCAGCTCACCGGCTTGCTTGTTTAATTTATTTACTTCATCACGAGCTTCTGAGTGACGGCGTTTTTCAGTTTCTAAATCTCTTTCTGTTGCACTTGAAGCATCATGGAGTGACTTCAACTGCAGGAAATCAAAAAAATTAAGTCACAAAATAATATAAAATAATAACCAAATAAACTTGGTTAAGATAATGGCTGATTTATGAAATGGTAAGCATATAATATTGTCCACATCTTAACAAATATTTACAAAGTCATGTACTTAATAAACAACAACAAATAATTTCAAAATATCGTAACGGTAGATACACAATAACTAAATAACAAATAAGATTAAAAAAAGTACATTGATAAAATCACATTGGAAATATTCAATGAAAAACACTTAACATTGAACAAGTGAAGATTGTTCACAAACTCTACCTCATTCTGAAGAGATTTAGATTGAGCTTTGACATCAGCGAGTTCCTCGTTTACGCTCCTTGCCGCCTCCTGGTGTCTGGACATTTCGTTTTCGCTTCGATGAAGTTGCTGCTTCCAATCCTCGACGTCACGCCTGAATGATGATTAAAAATAAGTGAAGCGGAAAGCACGCAAAAATAACTTGTCGAATAGCGATCAATATGAAAAATTACGCAAAAGCTCAAATAATTTCAACAAATTGGTGCAAGTTGTCATAATTCCACAATAACGACAAGCTATGACATCACAATCCCAACTCTTGGCATAGTCGCAAGCAGACGTCACACAATAGCAGCAAATTTTCATGCGCACGACATTCTACTTGATCTTTCTTCACTTACCGCAGTTTGCTGATCATTCTGTTCTGCTCGGACGATTCATCTTCCGCTGAGTTGCATCGATCTTTGGTTTGTTTCAATTCAGCCTGGACAGTTTCGATGGAATATTAAAACGTTATTACACTATGGTGAACATGACACTCTCTAAAATCTCTGTCATGCCAAGTTGTAGGAATTATTTTGTTATATAATTTTTATATATATTATTATTATTATTATGATATAAAAATTATTTATAAACATAATTATTATTTTTTTTATTGTTTGAGGAAATGCTTTGTCGAATCTGAATTTATGTAAAAAATCATGTGTACTTTCGCAAACAAGACGCAAAATATTCTTCAGCTTTTCAAGCACTTGCTTCTGCATTAAGATAAATGTTTAAGATTTCTATTTACCTGTAAGCGTTTGTTGAGTTGTTCTGTTCGAGCGAGTTCAGTCACTTTCTCGCTCAGTTCGTTCTGCGTTGAAGCGAGACCTTGTTCTTTAAGAAGCACGCGCTCTTCGTAATGCGCAAGCTGAAATGATTAAATAAAGAAATTGCAAATTGAAGGACTTATTAATGGAAGCTGTGAGTACATAGACATAGTATATTTCATTCAAGCAAGGAGGCAAACTAAACAGAGTTAAAATAATGTCTTTAAAGACTAAGAGAAAGTCTATAAATTTTGCGTAAATTGATAACAGTTAATGTAACTGGAAACTAGTGATAGAAAACATCATCCAAACATGACCATCCACAGATTCTCAAACAAGCAACAAAATGAATATTCAAAAAAGCAGAAACCGCTCCTTCGTTATACAACAACCATTATATATGGTATTTGACATCGACATCACAAAATACAATAACAATGAAAGATATTTAATCGAAGCACTGACCTCTTGTGCACACTCCCGATAACGTGACCTTGTCTCCTCGAGTGTATGGGCCAGCTCTTCCATCCGCTCCGAGATTTCAGACTTTTTCGATTCTGACTCATTCCTTGCTCGCACAGCTCTATCTAGCTCCACCTGGTGACAAGAAAAATAAGTAAATCATCAAAGTTTTATTCAAAAAGGAGACAAAAAGATGCTTTGTCTCGTTCATTTCTATTGACCAAGTATTAACAACGACAAGGTTTAAGTGAAAGAAACTGGACACACAATACCAGTGTTTAGAATAAACATTTAGCAAAATTTACTCGATCTAAACATCATTATGAAAATTTATCAGTCATTGAATTTAGCCTTTACCTGCATTTGGTTGCATGTTCCTTCAAGCTGTTGGATCT
Source organism: Clavelina lepadiformis (assembly GCF_947623445.1). NCBI lineage: Eukaryota > Metazoa > Chordata > Ascidiacea > Aplousobranchia > Clavelinidae > Clavelina > Clavelina lepadiformis. The sequence goes on from NC_135243.1 coordinate 3,946,382, forward strand.
CTTCATTTTTCTGCGCAACATTTTCGTGACAAGCCGATAAATCTGACTTTAGCTTCCGAAGCAATTCGTCTCGCTGAGCTATCTCCTGCAAACATAAACATCTTATGAAATAATTGCCAAAGATCAAAGACCAGGATTCAAATAGTAAAATCACCGCGAAAAATTTATTTTAATTCCAATTTCCACTCATTTTATTTAAAAAAAAAATCATTTTTCTTTAAAACAAAAAAATTTTAAAACCAAATTTAACATTCCAAATTTTGTCACATGACAAACAATGGCCATATAGAACTTGTTTGACAAATGACAAGATACCTCCTTCAATCCTTCGTTGGTGTGTTGCTCAAACTCAAGTTGTCTCGACACTGCGGCAAGTTTTGCTTTTTCTTGCTCAACAGCAACCAGCTGTTGGTTTGACGCTTTGTCCAATTTCTGTTGTGCATTTGTCAGTTCCTTTTCCAGATCTTTGATCTTAGGTTGAAAAACAGAAAAAATGACTAAAACTAAAACAAAGATGAAGCTAGATCATGAATTCAAGATAAAAAGTAATAATTAATTCATTAACGTTAATGTCATTATTACATTCACTAAATGCAAATCATGACACAGTAAAAAAGCAATTTATGAATAATAAATCACTGAGTCATATGATTGCAAACTACAGAAAAGTCTTACTTCACGTTCGCAATCCTTCTTCTGCGAGTTGGTTTCGTTCATTTGTGCTCTCATTTCGTGGAGGAGCTTTTGAGCAGCTTCAATCTGATGTTGTTTATCGGCAATGTGACCTCGCATCTCCGCTAGCTCACGTTCGAGCCTTCCAAAATAGAAATCTTATATTTCAATGACTATTCGGGTGAGCAACCAAGATTTGGACAATTAACAAAACAATTAAGTTGAGCAAAATTAAGATAAAAATATGTTTTCGGAAATGATACAATTATTTCAACCTTATTAAAAGTCATATCAACTAAACACTTTCTAGAAAATTTAACATTCCACAAACTTAACCTTAGAATATGTTCTTGTTTTTCATTATATTCATCATTAGAGTGTGTGTGCGTTGTCTTCATGTTGTCAATCTCAGCTTGTGCTTTCTGTAAAGTTGCCTGCGTTTGAACCACCTGCAAAATACCTGGCTTAGTTTAATGGAAACTGCAGTAGCAAAACTGTGCAGTCTACTTTAGTGTAATGCGATGCACAAAAATTTTAACTTGAAGTAAAAACCTTGGAGTAAAGGGCACCACATACAAGTATTTTACAACTAGTTTTTTCAAGAACAGATTCCCATCTACGACTGTACTTAGAATTTCATTTTAACCTTTTACAGCAACATAGCACGATGCTATTTACTTAAAACTTTGTACTGTTGACATTAGAATATACCGACACCATAGACATCATACCTCTTGCTGTTTCTCGAGCAGTCTTTGCGAAATGATGTCATTTTCGTCTCTCATTGTCTCCACCCGGTGTTTAGTAACTTTATTTTCTTCCTGGGCACGTTGGAATTCACTGGTCAACTGACCAATAACGTCCTCACACGTCTCCACCTAAAATTATGGTTGTGATGAATTTAACTGACATGCAAAATGATCACGCTTCCCTTAACCTTTGTTATAAGTCAAGTAATTCAACGAATATATCGACAACGAGAAACTGCTATGTTGTGGCTACTTTTTATTCAGACCTTCAAGTGGACATGCTACTACTCACTTGCACCTACATTACAATACGAGCTTATACTTGAAAAAGTTAGCAGTTTGTAAATCTGCAAATAAAATCATCGCCCCTTACGTTGTAACACGCAATTTCTAATCATCACCAACATTAGATCAATTGACTAAGTGCAAGCAGTTCTATTATGACATGAAAATGTCAACCAACCTGCTGTCGATGTTCATCCAGACTTTCTTGTGTCGTGGCGAGTTCACTTTGTAGTTGATTGATCAATTCGTCCTTGCCGTTTACCTTTAAAATAGAAAAAACAGAAATTTGACAACTGATGATTAGGCAGATTAACTTTTGTGATAACCAGCTTTAACAACTTTGGTGAGAAACAACTGTAAAAATGTATCTAACCAATATGCATATTGCATATTATGAAAGATATTTATTTGATACACACAAACTTGCAGCAGCAATTTAACAAGAAATGTAGATGACTTGATAATATCAAAATCCATTTTACCTCGGCCTTCACGATTTCGAGCTGACTTTCGATTGTTTGCAAATTATTCTGAGTGTCATTCAACCGTGACAAACTTTCATCACAATGTTGCCTCGTCTGTGATTTAAATATTTTAAATAAACCGTAATACTACTTCATACTCACGAACGTAACGAATAAAAAGTTTTTTTCTTGCTAGGTATGGCATACTTTTAACATATTAAAAAACAACAATAAACACATAAATTCAAAAACGCTTTGTAGTTGACATTTCGATACATAAAAACATTACAAATTCGCTACATTTTATCCTATTCACAGCATTTGATTATAGCATGGCTCACCATGTTCAGCTGCTGCGTGGTGCTGTCCAGCAACTTCTTCATAGACCCAGCTTCATCCTCAGACTGTAGTTTTTCTCTTCTCAGTGAGCTGATCTCATCCAGCTGGGACTGGAGTGTCTCTTCACATTTTGTCAACTGTAACATTTTTCATTTTAAAAACATTTGTCAGATGCCGCTCCAAACAAATCTAGATATGCTCATCACTCAAGTGTGTTGTTGCCTAGATAATGGGTTTTGTGAGTTTTGCCTTCACAGTTTAGCTGCTTAGGACAAGGAATGTTTTATAACCTGGAGTCATAATGAGAAGCACTGTGGTAGATTGCCGAAAAGTACAACTCAGTTCAAATACAACAATAATATAATTAAACGACAATTGGTAGCGAAGGTTTTTATGTGATACCTGGCACCAAGAAACCCGAGTCTAAGTGAACCCAGTAAGTGAAGCGCAGAGGACTTAAGTCAGGTGGTGATATGCTTAAGTAAACGTACTTTAGGGTAACTTTAGTTAACTTTGCAAATCTTTTGAGCCTCGTTACCTCGTTCAACAGATCCTGTTGCTGTTTCGTTCCCTTATCGAGGTCGTCGTGCAACTTCTTCATCTGCTTCCTGCAAACCTCCACCTCACTCTTAGACTCCCGCAAATCTGTTCGAAGAGCCGAGAGTTCCTGACGAAGCCTGAAGATGAAAGTGTTAGAAGATTTTAGGATTTATCTGACAAATGGAACATGTGTCGGCTTCCCAATTCAAACACAGAGCAATGGCCTGTGCTTATATTTCCTAGCAATGGATTTAAGGACAAATCAATTAAAAAATACAAAATAGCATTGAAATAAAATATGAAAACAAAGGTTCAGATAAATAACCGTTTTAAAAAAGAAAAGAACAATTAATGACTTCAACGAAATAAGTGAAATGTTGTCAAGCAACATTTAAATCTTCAAATAACACACCAACTAGGCTGTTCGCCGTCAATATAATGATAACGACAAACAACAGTGTTTGTTTATGCGGTTGGATTTTTTTCCAGGGTTTTACATATTGGAGGCTCATCCAAGCAGACAGATACCATGATGGGCAGCACAGGCACTTACCTCTCAGCCTCCTGCTGCGTGGAGCTGATTTCACTTTTGAGATCCCGCTTCGTTGCTTCACTCTCATGGAGCAAATGATCGTGGGATTTTGTTGCGACTCGGAGTTCCTGTTCGAGTGATTCGAGACGCTGCTTCACTTGCTGGTGGGAAGATTTCTCTTGCATTAGCTGAACAAGAAAAATCGAAAAATTTGAATTCAAGTTGCGGGGAAAGGATAAATTTTTAGCTGAGCAGTGACATGAAACAGACTTCTACTGCGTGTAGCTTCAGCAAAAAAAAACAGCAAAAGCAAAAGCAAGTTGTAAAAATTAAGCATTCATAAGCTCACAAGGTACCATTAAACTTGACAAAATAAAGATTTATTTTACTTGAGTTTTTAGTTGGGAAGTTGCATGTAAGTTAGAAATTACCCAGATCGCCATGCGGGGTGGTACAAGTAAGACATAAGCAGATTAAAAACAATTGTATACGCCTCATTCATTGCGAAGTTTGCAAAGTTAATAAGCTGAATCAAAGACAAAAAATTATCGGCAAATCACCTGTAGCCCTTGGTCTTCATTCTTTTCTCTACATTCTTTCAAATCAGCGGCTTGTTGCTTGAGTTTGGAGTTAAGTCTGTCAATCTCATCGACATGCATTTCATTCTCCTCCTGAGTTCCTTTGTACTGTTCGTGCACGGTGTTAAGCTCTGTGTTCAACTTCAAGATTTGCTGATCGCGTCTCGAAACCTAGAACAAATATCTCGTTTGAAATGAACACAAAGTAGCATATTCAATATGGGTGTAGTAGTCAAAGTATTAAGGCGACAGGATGTTGTCAAAATTGAAAGATGTGTCCACAGCATAAAAATCACGAAATACCTCTTCCTGTGCGGTTCGATGTTTCTCAGTGAGCACAGCAACATCAAGCTCGGTTTTATGCTTGTACGTGCGAAGCCTAGACGAGATAAAATGTCAAAAACACAATTGGAAAGTTTTAGACTAAGCTGAATAAGTTAAGCTAATTATTGTCCAAAAAGGTTTTCTCAGACAAAATTTCTTGAAATATTTACCAAGAAAAAGACATATTTCAGTTACGGACTAAAAAATATATAAATTGTATATTTTGACTTATTTTCCTTTATATTTTATTTATGAAAACGAATTACATCAATTCACCATAAAAGACTATTGTATAAACGCAGGATGGAAAGGACTTGTCCTATTTCTTCTATAAAAATAGTCAAAGAGACCATTCAAAGATGACTCTCACCTGTTAATTTCCTTCTGCGACTCCTGTATCTTGTCATTTTGCTTCCCTGATTCTTCCTTCATCTTTGCAAGCTCTTGCTCCTGCTGGAGGAGCTGCTGATAGCAAGCCTGGTACCTCTGCTGCTGCTCTGTGACGTCCTTCTCCAGCTCATTGGTCCTCCTCTTCTGCTGGAGGAGCTGCGATGATGAATTGTAATTTTCACAAATTCGGACGTTGTTAAAAGCATGATAGTGTTGGACAAGCACAAATAAAAGTGTGATAATAAATATAGAGATGGACAGATGGTTGATGATAGGATACTAGACAAGTAGTACATGACAACGTAATAGATTGATGAAAAGAGAATTAAAGGTTCCATCAAAGATACTGAGTGAGCTGGTTTGTATACTCCAGTTAATTTGTAGCATAGCGAAAAAAAACGAGCTCAGTTTAGTAGCATTACACCAAGACAAGTCAACAATAACTTGACGCAAAGCAGCTATTTAACGACTTTAACAGAAAAAGAGCAAGACACAAAATTTTACATCCTCATCACTGATCCGGTGAGTCTCACTGAGATCAACTCTAGCCTTGGCAAGTTCATCTTCCAACATCCGGATCGTTTCGTTGCTCTGTCCGCTCTGTAAGACAAAAATGCTGAAGTTTAACAAGGTCTGGTTAATGATCATGAACCACATTGAGAACTTTCGGTGGCAGCAGAATTATCAACTATAGTTTAATGCAAGTCAGTGACTCTGCAACATTTCCAACCAACCTGTGAGCTTGCAAGTCGGTATTTCTCCTTTAGTCGAGTCGCTTCGACAGTCACTTTATGGAGCATGTCGTCACGGCTGGCCAACCTCCTCAGGAGCTCTCTCTGCTGGGTCTGAAGTAACGCTGGACAAAAAAAGTTTTTAGTGAATCTTGCTCACAGTGAGGATTCTCTAACCACTGAATAATATGAAGTTCGTAGTTTAACGATGAAGAGATCTGGATCAAAAAATTTATGCACAGATATTCGTAATTACACAAGATAAATAAAAATATAATCTAGTGTTGGAAAAATGAGATGGAAGAAATTTTCAATCGCTCATTCATTTGTAAACATAAAACACGCATCAACACCAAGTGATGTTATGCAAAACGCGTCACATTGTATTGCTGATGAAAACACATATATAAATTAACGTATTATGATGGTTGTCATCCAGGCAGACGTTGAATTGAACGTAAACGTTTGAATTTCATGCTCACCAATGTCATCTTTAAGCTTTTCGTTTTTATCTTCCACGACGGCGCTTGATTTTTCTGCATTCTCAAGTTGTCGTTGAAAATTATTCGCTTCTCTTTTCATGTGTTCCAGCACCCCCTTGTGGTGATTTGTCTGATTTAAAAGAAAGTCAAAATCAGTAGAAAGGACTTTTTTAAATTGTTTTTGTAGCAAAACCTTTGCGGTAGAGCAAAATCTAAAGTGACAAGGTTAACCAAACTGGCACCTCTTCAAGTGCCGTGGCATGCATGGTCTGAGTATCGGCCAGTCTCATCTGCAGCTGTCGAATGGAATCGTCTCTAGCTTCTATCTCTCGCATTGCCGTCAAATGCTGCTGCTTCAGCTGGTGGTTGGTTTTATCCAAGTCCTGGATCTGGAAGTAAAAATTAATCTAAAAACATGTGTTCACGCTACAGCTGCAACAGAACTAATAGATACTGAAACACTTGTAAAGAGCTACCAAGAACGAATTCTACGTAACCGCATCAGAGCACTGAAGTATAACCAATTGTTATTGGTTAATTTTATGCAGGAAAGTAATGACATTAAAACACTGCACGGTGAAATGATTTTGGAAAAAATCAGCCACACACTCATGATGACAAACCATGAGTAAATGATACGAACCTTATTGTCAAGTTGTGAGTTTTTGTCCTCCATCGTCACATGACGAAGCTTGATACGGTTCATTGCTTCCTCCTTGCGGGCGATCTCACTGTTCATCACTTCTTGTTCGCTTTGGGATGTGATTTGAAATGCCTGCGGACATGCACAATTTTTCCCATAGAAATATTAGTATAGAACAAGTTGGACAAAGAACATCAATAATATCATTGCCCAAATAAATACAAGTACAGCATGCGAGGATATGGTGTTGGAGTGTACTACAATGCTGGTACTACTTCTTGGCACCTGCATTCTCGCTTGCAACTTCCCGTTTTCTTCTTTTTCATTTTTATAAGATGTCTTTGTTTCCTCATTCTCCTGTTCAAGTTGCTTGATTGTGCGATCCCGTCGAGCGATCTGGGCAACAATGACAGGTTTATGACATACGATTTGAAACGTAATGTTGTAATAATATTTCTCTGCTAATAATATTTAATTCATCCACAGTATAGCAGAGTGCAAGTTGAGTATGACATTGTAAGAATACAAACAGCACAACACTCATACAGACCACAAATTAATACCGCTGAGTTTTGTTTTCAAAATACGATAAATTTGTGGGTCACAGTGAGAAAATGGAAAGCTAATAAACTATTTTGAAAATGACATTTTTATAAAATATTCCAAAGCCAAGACAGAGATAAAAAAACTTTTCATAACAAAAAGTATGTACAGAACCTTTATGGGCTTATACTGTTATTTACCTGGCGACCTATACCCGGAGTGGTTTTGCTCAAAAAACTATCCTGACTTGTGATTGGTCGAAAATTTCTCTCGCTCAATATCTTGCTTGGTGAAATATTTCGATCTTTATTGGTAGTCCTGGCGCTTGATAGAGATCTCTTTGAATCTGCCATTTTATTTCACTTTATTTAACTACTGGTAAATCTGCTCATTACATGAATCAAGGCCATACTTTCTTTCTGTGATATATATATCGTATCAAATTATTAATATTGCCAGCTTCATAATTCCTATCCATCTGCAAGCTAAACATGGCTATATCCTTGCATAACTACAACATTTCATACAAAATACATATTTGTAAATCCTTTGATGTTTCAAACGAATTACATCAGTCAAAACCAGCACAAACAGTTAAAAATGTATGGCTATTTATACGGCTACAGATGCTATCAAACACTGTTATGAATGAAAGCGATTTGAAATTACCACCCTTAGTCCGTTACTATTTCCTCATATACTATTCACTGCTTTGTCATTGGTCCACTAGCTATCAATGAGCTGACATGCTAACCACAAAAACCTTACTGGGTAGGTGTGCTATGTAGCTTAACTGGTCAATGGATCATCGCTTGTTATCATAACACTGCTTGCATTGTTACATCACAAACCTGTCATTGTCTGTTCCTTGTACTTGCTATTGTTGGTAAAAAGTTAACAGATCTTCAAAGGAACGCTGAGTTAGCGATTACTAATTAGTTAATAATGGATATATGTCATTTACCTTATATTTTATCATTACCTGGTATTGCATTTGCCGGATTTTTAAGAGTAATTCAGATTCAGTATTGGCTTCAATATACGACATGTTTTCATTTATTAATTTCATCATTTTATAACCAGCTTGACCTTAACACACATAACCACACAACACTACTGCATCACAGTATAACCTGTTATCCAAACTACATACAAGCAAAAGTTGATTAATACACTTTTACTAAACACAAAGACTGATATGCCTTACAACCTACATATATTAACTTGGTCTGTCAGGAACAACTATAGCAATATATTTGTCCAAACCTAGTAACTACCGGACTTAAACTTAACGTGGCCAAAAAAATTAATAATTCAAAATTCAATTGTTAATAACTACTACTCCTTGAAGCGGAAAACTCAACGAGAGTCAAAGCGGCAAATTTGAAATCAGACATAGAACATGTTGTAATAACAACCATTGTGTTTCCTTTATGACATCACAAATGCTTTCATTCAAGTGAGCACTTACCCCATAGAACAAAGGACAAACAATGTTCTGAGATTTGAAATGCACTGAAGTAGTTCTTATGGGAGTCACAAGCTCCTTGACTACATTTCAGTATAGCAGGTCGTGAAACAGATGGTAGGAAAGTTTTGCTTATGTTTTAAATTAATATAACTTTTGTTTGACTTAGGTTTGGTTGAAGCGATCAATTGTTCATATTTTTCTTATTTCCGAGATTTTTTAAGCTGATATCTTAAAGTGATAGCACATTTAGTGCAGCCGATGCAGCTTTTGCACGATAAAAAAAGTCTTTATGCAAAATTGCGGGCAATAACTAAACAAAATAATAAACTAATTATGCTGGCAGCTGAAACAAATGAGACCTAACTTTGCCAGCATGTCGCATTAGAAATGCTTTAGATCAAAAGTCTGAGAAAACATTAGACTGGACTAGAGTAAAATAGAATGAATGAGTGGGATGAACTGCATGAGTCAAGATACTGTGTGATGATCAATATAACAAGTTCAGTGTATGGTGGAATAAGAGGCAAGATTTCAAAGTAGACGAGATTTACCTCATCGTCCATTCTCTTGGCTTCCTCCTGGAACTTTATCAAATCAAGTTGCGTTCGATGGAGAATTTCTTCGTTCGATTTCAACTTTTCGGAGAATTCGGATTTCTGGTTCATTGCTGTACGAACCTGCTCTTCGCTGCCATCTAGCTGTTGTGTACACGAAGGTTTGTCAACTTAATTTCAATAAATAACTTAACTGTAGAGATTTTACTGTTTGTTTTAATCATATAATTGACAATATGATATCTATTATCAAAAGCCAAGCAGTTTCAGCACCGATGAATCATAACTAAAATCAATGATTAGCGAAGTAATGCTTATTGGAAAGATAGATGATGAGTAAGATTAATAACGTTATATAATAAAACAGATCTGCCAAACCACACCGATACAAGTCACACTGGTACTAATAATTTTATATTATGTCTCGTTTACAATCTTGAACAATTTGTAGAAACGATTTCAATTACATAACATAATAACTTTTAAACAGCAACATAATAACAACATGGTAACAAGTTAACTTAATCAACTTACCTTGCTCTGAAGCGTCTTGCATTGAGTTTGTAGATCTTTGACATCCTGAGAAGCAGCTTCATGTTTCAGTTTGAGTTCATCCAACTGGATAACAGTTAAAAACAACATTTTAATGACTTCATATTCTGATGTAATAATGACGTAATATTCTGTTTTCTCAGCAATGTGAAGTTTTAAAACACAGTTGTTAATATTTTGTTCAAATTTTTGTGAGTTATACATTCACAAAAAATAGTACTTGTATCGATTGTTCTGGATTTAAAATAATAATTAACTCTTAATTTAATAACAAATAGGATAAATAATGTATGTGTCATTGCGCATTCTAACCTCGTATTTCAAATCACTCTCTTTGCCTTCCGATGAAAGATGTAACATTTCTAATTTCTCATTTATATTTCCATGCTGAGATGATGCGAGAGTGTTTTATATAAAACATAAGCACATAATCATAAATGTGTCACCAAAAACCTCACAAAAAAGCAAGTACTAATATATGCAGCCTCCGTATTGCTTATTCAGCTACTTCTTGCAACAACCAACCAACGGAATGTTGTAGAGCTTACAACGATTAACTATGATGTCACAATGACTACCTGGAGGGTTAGTTCTTGAAGATCTCCGGTACATTGGTTCAATTTTGCTTCAAGTGATGCGTTGCTGAGTTTATAATCTGCAACTTCTGCTGTGAGTGAGTTGTTGTCACTTTGTAGTTTATCGATTTTGTTTGTCTGGTCTGAAACCTGAGCACACACACAGATGTTGATTTCCCTTAACAGAATTATAAAATGGTTCAAACCTTTTGGCAATCAATTAATCAACATGAATGAGCATGCGCTTGCAATAAAAAATGATGAAATAGTAAATAAAAGCAATAATAACAGCACCAATGCTTAAAAGCTGGTAAAGACAACTGCCAACAGGGCAGACTCTCTAAGGCGTTCCTACTTTTGCTAAATTTTGCTCGTGTTCGAACCGAAGGTTTTCAAGCTCGGACTTCATAGACATCAGAGCATCCTGACGCTCGTTAAGTTCGGTGGAAAGTGCATCCCTGGTCTCTTTAAAAGACGACTGAAGTTGATGTAGGCTTGATGTAAGCTTCTCCACCTGCAACATAGAAATATTATAACAATCAATCAGAAGATTTAAATTGCCGGAACTTTTATGGCTAATGCTTAGCTAAAGTAAATGTGAGCAGTGATTCACCCTCATTATTCTAAACTATTGGTGAATTGGAGTTAAGTTCATTCTAGGCTGATCCAGGGCAAGATTAATATTTCCCTTCAAATACATTCATTCTAAAGGTTCAGTACAAACACTAAGAATTAAATAGCAGCTGGATTGTTGTAATATTGACTTGCATTGGCTATTAAATAACTACACAGACATGCTGAGTTTTTGGTTAAATGGTGGCACCTTTAATGTTCATAAAACGACGCCAAAACATGCCAAGGTAGTGCGTCATATTCCTAATAACAGTACTAGGCACTCGAAATGCAGATAAAACCACATATACCTGTTTCATTCTACTCTTTTGTTCATCTTTGGAGATAGAGAGTTCATTTTCAAGATCTCTTACTTGCTCTTCACAGCTTTGCAACTGTACAGAGAAAGATTAAACCAATGCTGAGATGTTACAATGCAAACAAACAACTCTCTGAACCTGTCAGCTCCACGGTAATAATATGCACAAAATAAACTGGATATTACTGGATGCTACTGGATATTTAGCTTAAATTTACTCATTGGGATCAAAAATCATTCTAGAGTAATTTGTGACAGCTTGAAAAATGTCTAAAACAATTATTTTACATCGTCCTTCGTTTGCTGATAATCTCGATTTATGGCCGACAACTGCTTCTCAACCTCAAACTTGTTTTCTTTCGCTGTCCGCAACTCAGCCATTTGATTTTTGTGTTCATCCATGAGCTTTTCATGAACTTTTTGAAGAGCCAGCAACTGAAATATATTACGATGGAACAATTAATTCCATAAACGAACGACAACTTTGAAACTATCATAAAGAATTAGAAGAAATTTATTAGTATGGCCGGTTTTAACTGCTATTTACCATTGCAATGAGTGATTGAAGGTTGCTGGATGGTAAAAATGTGAGATTATTTTGCAGAATAAAAATGATTAACTCTTATTCTCACCTCTTCAGCAAGATTGTCTCGTTGTGTTTGCGTAAGGTCGTAGTCTCTCTGAGTTTTTTCGAGAAGATCATTTCGTTTCATGACCTGCGATTGAATAAAGTTAGAAATGGCAAAATGAAACCTTAAAAATCCACTTAAAATAAAGGTCATGATACATAGCAGTCAATGAAATGCCTTTCTAGAATGTTTTACCTCTTTTTTGAGTTGATTCTGGTAATCTTTGGTAGCAGAATGCATTTCCATCATTCTATTCTGCAGAATCATCACCTAAAATGCGCAATTGTTGCCATGGTAACATGATGACAAATCTTATCGACACTGACCACAAAATTACTCCTAAAATAGGAATAAACTTCCTACTAATAAGAAAAAATGGTTTGTTACTTCTTCTTTGCTCCTGGCATGTGTGCCCCTCTCGTCACGGAGTTCTTGTTGTAGATCGTGAACCAATCTCTCGTAACGCGTGATCTGGAAAATAATCTTGAGTTATAGTTTATTATGTGATATGATACAGCTCAGTATCATTCGCCGCTGCTTGATTTTGATGCTTTTGATACTTTATGTTGTCTGATGGGTTGTATTGTGGATTAAATTGTTGTTTCGTATTGGTTTCCAAGCACTAAACAAGCTCAAAGCACGCAAGGAGTTTAACGATTTAGTGATTTGAGGACAGTGATTTGCGATAGCTCAAACCCGACAGTTTCACTGTTTTATGCAAGAACACAACGTCGGTTTTTCTCGCTTTGATCCGAGGAAATCAAATTTAACCATTGTTTTATGAGGTTATACAGTACTTCAAATAGTCAGGCTTGAGCTGCTGCAAAGGCTTTGCGTGACATTCTGCCACTGTTTTACCACTAAGCTGTTACTGAAATGGCGGGGGTGGATTTCTGCTCCGTTTAGACTCAAAAATGTTTCTTTTGGTTCTTCCAAACTCTTCTACTCACATCATCCATGACTTTGACGTTCCTCTCATGGAGGACGTTGATCTCCCTCTTCATCTGTCGCATTTCTTCATCTGCGTTCCTCGCATCCAAGTTGTCTTCCTGGAGTTTGTTCTCCAACATCTCTAACGCCTCCTGAAGATCCATTTTCTGAAAACCAACAGACATATTGCACTGGGTATAGTATACACATAATTTTCTACGGACGAATGCTATGAGAAATTAGGTATTATTAATAGCAATATAGCTACTAACTAATTCCACATTAACTGATGATGCTTTTAACGATTTACTGAAACTAACTTAGTCATAAAAACAACATTAAAATTATGAGAATTTTATATTCACATTAAGAAAGCATTATGCCGCAAGTTACAGACCAAGCGCGACTTTACAAGTAAGAAGATTTGAGTCTGAAAACATCCAACCTCATTTTCATGGGTGTTAAGCTCTTCTCTCAGCGAGGTGATCGTTTCACAAAGCTGGTCAATTCTGTCATCCTTTACGGCATTCTTTAAACACAATATATTCTACATCTCAAGTAAAATTCACAATTCATGATAGAAGATCTCTCACAAACAGCATGACATCAGAAACACCAATGTTGCAATAAAGTAAATGCAGGAACTAGAAAAAAATGGCATCAGAATAACACCAAATTTGATGATAGTTGCGCTGAGTCGGCATAGATTTGGTGTTATTCCAGCGATGAATGTTTTAATCTCAAGTTTGCTGTGTTCCTTCCTTGCTCGTTAGAATGATACCCATTTTGGGGGTTTGAAGATAGGGTAGGTAGGTTCAAGTATATATGGTACTTTTTCAACAAGCCAAAATAAATGTTTTATTGAACAAACTTTGAAGGCAGACTGCAGGCATAAACATTTGCATGCTTATAAATAGCCAGCATAATCAAGTAACAGACCATATGGTGCCTTTACTACCTCACAGTTTGTAATTATGCAATTTCAAACTGAATATCAATACAAATATTCCAATATTTTTTTTCCAATTACCTCATTTGATGCATCTTGTCGCGCTTGATTAGCCAAGCGTAAATCTGACTGCAATCTCAAAATTTTGACATCCTTATCGTTGAAAGTTGACGTGTCCATCAGTCTTTTGTTTCGAGACGACGAAGTTGGATCCTGAACAAATTTTACACTTATAAGTCAAAATTAAACAAAGATTAATTTAGTCATTTTAAACCGTACTTCTTCAAAAGAAAAACAATTCATCTTATGATACAGCACATCCATTACATATATTTTAATATGAGCAGGTGTGTTGACTATGAATTGCCAGAGACTCGTTTGAAAGCATACCAAAATAACGAACACATTTTATGCTAAAACTGCCAAGCTTTGTTGTTGCAGCATAATATGACAATTTACAGGTTAAGTTCAGGTTTATCAATGATGGATGATGGTTGAAACTCAGCCAAAAAGCAATTAGCAGTTAAGGGTTGATAATGTCGATTAATCGGTACAACCTCTCTAATTTATAAATGATGGCAGGTTGATTCGACCTAAGACGAGTAAACCCAGGCAAATTCAACCCACAGATGTTGGTTGGGTTTAGTCGTCTTAGGTTGAATTGACCTGAAGCAGTTGTAAATGTGAAGAGAAAGTTTAACTTTCTTATAATAAATATCAAGAGAGTAACAAGTTGTCTGTTAAAAGTCAATTTTTACCAGATCAGACGCCCTTAGGTTCTCCATGTTTAGTTTCTTCACTTCCTCTTCTAGTTTCGAAATTAAGTCCTCTTTTTCCTTCAGGTTAGCTTCCAGCAGGCCTAATTTTGATCTTAATTCATCTTCAGTTTTGTCGTTATTTCTACAAAAAGCATTGACACAAGTGTTAGGATATCATCTACCCACCACAAGCACTGAATGGGGATAAATGACTTAACATTTTTTTTCAGATTTCGTGAAGCATAAATGTTCACCAATAGCGTTCACAAAATTGCGTTAGTATTTAAAACAATAATCTCTCGGAAATATACAGTCCACATTCTTGAATTGTAAACATGAGATTGAAAGCATTCCTAAATATTTCTCAAAACAAAAAACAAGCACTTAGCTATTGGATAAACACCACCAATCTACACAGAGTATACATACGTATATATACACACCTCAAAACCTACTTCAGCTCTAATTCTACAACTCTATCTGCACAGTCAAACACTTAACCATTTCGATCTGTCAACTTAACAACAAAAGCACTTTATTGTGGCCGTCAACCATTCTATTCAGGAAGCAATTTGAACAAACCGAAATCCCAATTCATCTTTAAAGCCACCATTATTTGGGTTAATAATTAACTAACCACACAGACAAAAAGCAAGAGCATTCCTTAAATAATTGTAAATCAACTGTCAGCGCTTACGTTTCTTAAGACTACAAATCACTGCATTTATTACAAAATACATTTACTTACCAATTACTGGGCACAACTTTAGCAGTGGTGGTGGTAACCACATGAAACACAGCCAGTGTTAAATAACCAAGCTGCGGACCAGTAACTACTTACAAAAATTTTTACGCCCGATTGAAGATTTATAAAAGAGATTTATGATCAAGAGACAATCAATCAGTACAATTCGTCCAAACAATAGTTAATTTATTTTTGCCGAAACAACTAAACACAATACCCAACAACTGCTATTACAATAGTAAAAGGGTAAGGACTGTAGATCGTGCTTGGGAAAAGATTGTAACATACTTAGTGCAATCTATAAAGCTTTATAACAATATATGTATAAGCAGTTTATAATATGTTGAGAATTTTTTATTTATCAATCTATGCTCAGAATACCCAACTTTTTACATTTATATATGTATATATATATTTTTTAAAACATCTATACATGCTCCTAACAATAAGGCCACCAAGTATTAGGACTACTATCGGATGGTAACCCTAGTAAGTTGTGTAAACACAGACTTACTATCTGACAATGGCCATTGTTACATCGTTTGCTTTTGTGATGTCAAAGCAAATTGACCAATAGGGAGGAGCAGTGAAATGGTGGCACGAAATTTGAAAATGTGTCTTGTATTTACTTGTCAACATGTTTTACAAGATCAGACAACAATAACTGCCAACACTACATGAGAATGTAATGTGGTTATATGAGGGGGCAGTTTTCACGCTCCTTATGTTAGGAGAACACTGTATTTACATAAAATACAAAAGTTAAAAAACAATCATTTAGGCAAGACATAAACTGTTTACAAGTCAGTTATTTAAATAAAACAAGTAATTTTAAGCTTACAACGCAACATGCAAATAGTTAAATAGGGTTGTACAACTCAGTATATATTTGTATAAGTTCAAACTTACACAATATTGCTTGTGCTGCCCAACAAGTCTGCTTTGGATGTAGTCAACAGACTGATGGAATCAAACTGATAAAAAATTAAAATGTTGCTATTAAAATAACATACACTTGTATATGTAGATGTATAGCAGGGGTGGGCAAACTACGGCCCGCGGGCCGCATGCGGCCCGCCGGCACTTGCAGAAACTCCTACTCATCACTTATTGTTTTAATACAGGTTACATGACAAAATATTATTCCCTTTACGAGTGTGTTTTTCTCTTCACTTTCAGTGCGTAAACACACACACGTCAGTCGCGCATGTATTGCAACATGCTCTCAGCAACTAGCCGTACACTTCTCACGCATTGTTTGATTCAATTGTTTGACCATAAAATACAAATACGGTAGCCGCTACCGTAGGCCTACCAGTACTTCTACTTTCCTCCAAATAGCTTTTCATTGTTATTTGAGACGCACAGTTTAATGTTTTCTACTTCGACAGGATTTTTGTTAAAAAATAAAAGATTTATATTTTTAATCTGTTATCCACAACATATGCGAACAAGCATTTTCTTGTTTAAACATAAACAAGTCGAAGAACAGGTCTTTGCTGACAGACACCAACTTGCGTGATGTTATGAGGATATCTACCAGCAAACTTGCTCCCAATTTGCAGAAGATTGTGAAAAACTGTGAACAGTTGCACAAGTCTCATTAACTTTTGTGATGATGATTGCATAGATTTAAACGTAACTGAGTGTGGAATACAAAAATTGTGTTTAATATGAATATGCGTTTATTTACACACCGGGTAAATTTTCCTACTTTGTAATGAGAGTGTGCGGCTCCCCGGCTGCAACATTTTTTCAAATGTGGCCCTCAGTACAAAAAGTTTGCCCACCCCTGATGTATAGCATGTGTATGTTTATTACAATGGCTTATTGTTTGCGAAGTGCATTTATAAATTTTATACACAGTGTTTTATTTTACTGTAGTTTGCATTAGATATCTTCCACAGGTTTAAAATAAAAACCAAACTTTTTGCAGTTTATACAGAGCATAAAAAATGAAACTAAAATATTTCGAGTAATTATACATTATGGCTAACACCACAAAAACTATGTAACATTTTTATACACCTGGATTACAAGTCATTATTCTGAGTGTCCATTTAAAGTACAACTGAAGATAATATTGTTCAGATTACCAAGTATCTAAATCAGTGGTTCCCAAACTTTTTGAACTTGTGGCACACTAGAAAAATTATAAAACGCTCGCGGCACACTCACAAGAGAAGAAAAGCTGCTTTAAAAAATTTTATTTTCATGTGTTAATGCGAAGGATGTGCTTATTGGATGGACATGTGCTTATTTATCAGCTATTAAAGCAGTTAGAACACTTTTAAGTCGCATATGCTTGTCTGCATGCCTTATTTTAAATATTTATACAGTTCTTTTCCAAAATTCCAAAAAGATTCGCGGCACACCTGAGAATCTGTGGCGGTACATAGTTTGGGTATGACTGATCTAAATTATGTAAAAATACAAAACACTGTTGACTAAGAATCTTAGTCTTTGGTCAAAAATCTTACGGTAGTCTTTGGTTAACGTTTGCACACTTATTACTCAAAAATTAAATTTGTCTGTCGCATGAGAATGACTACAAGTTCATCATAAAGATTTAGTTTTACTACACATTAACATCGCATATGTGGCAACAATATAAATGTAGCATAAAATATGTCTACAATGCATGACTCACGTCCCACTTGCCCGTGCTTCTTCCCTTTCTGATGAAGCCACCGAGCGCTTCAATATCTTTCTGAGCATAAAGTGCTTTTAACTTCTGGTCCGGGTCAGAATATTCTGAGGTTTTTCTGCTGCCATACTGTAATTCCTGAAGAGAAAGTATGTAATAATACAAAACACGTGTTTCAAAGCAATGGTAATAAACTAGGCGACATATAACTAATAAACAGCAACTATTATATACCGGTAGGCAGCGTTAGATTACCAAAGACACTCTGAAACTCTGTGAACAAAACTACCTCAGTTTTTTCTTGAAGTCGATTATTTTCTTGTTTCAGGAGTTCAATTTCATCAAACTGGCCTTCAATCTTTAAAACTGCATCGTCGCGTTCATTCGCACATTTTGATAATTTGGACTCTAAAAGATGAAGCCTAAAATACAGAGGTATGTACACAGTCATAATTTCTAGTAAGTTCTAATAAAGCCATAGCTCCCAACTTTACAAGCCAACTGCTAATAAGGATTTTCTCCTGCAGCAAGACTGCCATTTGACAACACGGTAAACAATGTTTTAAAACACAAATGAGCTTTTTATCATTATAATATCATCCTTTATAAAGCACCATTTATGTAGCTACCGCATATAAAGTCTAATTATAAAGCAAAGTTAAGATTGTGCCTTTTTTCAAATCGAACAAAAGCAAACCTATCATTAGCCTCGTATTCCATTTCTTCAATTGTTTGAACCAAAACTTCATTTTGTTCGGATAAATCACCAACGTAAGATTTCATAATTCTCATTTTCATCTGCAGAAATAGTGTAATTTGGCATTAAGTGTTAAATGCTTGCATGGTCAACTGTGTATATATGCACATCAATCCTCCAAAAAAAAACACATTCCCTTATTGTTATCTTTAGCTAGGATACGTGTAAGATAATAACCAGCTGAGTAAATTGAGGCCAAATTTAGCAAAAAATAAGCGATTTATAGAAAAAACAAAACTAAGAAGCTGAACTGAAATGTACGACCTGAGAGGGAAATATGTTCTCTGCATAAAACAACTGACAACTAAATTAAGTAAATAACATAACAATAACTAAATAACAATAAATAACTAAATAATAAGCGGTAACTAAATTGAGCCTCTTGTACTCATAAAAAGTCTGAATTAGAAGAAGTTACGGGGTAGGTTACTAGAATTGAAATTATAATGAAATAAATCCTCAATATTCGATCTTGATATTAGAGTGCACAAGTGATGGAGACCCACCAAACCGCGATCACAATAGTTGTGTTTTTTTGGTTTAAAACAATATTTTGACAAGTTTCATGCATGCATGGATTGGAGATAGCTAGTCTATGACATAAAATAATATTCTACATTTGTGCATGTAAAATCCATTTAATTCTTCAATGCATTTAATACAGTAGCATTCCCAGCGCAAAACTGCAAGCTCACGGATTAGCAACAAAGATACAGTCATAGGTCATAGGTCATAGGTTTAGCATAAATGAAAATATTAAACAATAAAGAACAAATTTTCAGATTCATCACCTTCATCATCTCATCTGAGTCTCCGCGAGAATTTTCTTCCAATCTCTGAAGCTTCTCCTTGTACAAGCCACGAAATTCCATCATCAGCTTGTGCATTTCTCCAGCCGTCCGTGACTGATGGCTGACGTCAGACTTTGACCAACGCTCCATGCTTCAGGTTTAATGGTGAGAAGAACTACTGCTTCATATGACCAGAGAATTTATTAACATTTCTATTTTAGCTTCAAAAGCCAGATTCTGTGAAAGAAAATAGCCTATAAGGAAATGTTTTGAAAGAGTAGGGTACGCTTATCTATCCAAATGAGTTTGGACATCCCAGAAATTTAAGTCAATTGATCTCAGCAGTCACTACAAGACTGCAATAAGCCTAACAAGCAATGCGTGTGCGCAGGCTAGCCAAACATAATTTTATAAATAGCCAAACGAGACAGTTATCTGCACTTAACCTGTGCACTTATATACAAGACCCAGATATTCATGGACACTGCAATCTAGCAGAATCAATATCACTTGTCAATGTAATCAATGTCACTTCGTATGTTTTATTTCGGTTTTTATTTTCTTATTTATTTCGGAACATGTCTTCTACATTTCCGAATGCTGTAGGCCTACTTGCTTCGTCGTTTGTAATTTTTGGTGTAAATTTGTTAAACTTAGGAACTATTTTGTGGGTTCCACTTCTTTCTGCTCGTTAACTGTTCGCGGCCATGGGTTTTATTGTACTATAACTACGTCGGTTAGCATCGTAACTTTCGTTCCGCACAGTTAATGGCAATAAATAAACAATACAAAACAAGAAAAACTACTAAATGTCTGTAAATTTCATTTTCTTTGCACTGTTTCCATGCACGCTTGTGTCACATAGACATCACATACTAATACTATTATTTGATGTCTATGTACGTTTCTTCGTAGTTGTCAAATAGAGAAGTGGAAAGTTGGTTAGTTTGTAGCGTTCACCGTGGTGATTCCTGGCGATTAAGTAGCGGCAGGGCACCATAACATCACGTAATAGTTGCCAAAAAACGATTTTCTTTTTTAACTGTTCGTATTTTGAATCAGTCGCCTTTTAGATGTTGATACGCATGGCGGACATTTTTTGGAGACGTTTTTTCCGACCAAGTTACGCTTGTCCTTCGACACATGCTATCTGTCAGTAAAACAAAGCTATGTTAGCCTCAGTTGTGGCCCAGGTCTCCAGGAGCAACTAAAAAGTATTATGTAGCGTAATATTTTCCCGTTTCGCTATAAGCTAATGATTATTTTCGTTAAACCTTGAACAAACATAGCTTAAGAGAATTATTTTAATAGAAATTTACTGGTTACTGAAATATTTAATTTATTAAAGTTCTACGTGGTGTAGACATGCCTACGTTTTCATTACAAACGCAGCATAAGGCAGCTTCTATTTTTCGGAAACCTATTCACACAAGAACGCTTTTTAATTTTTTCCATAATAAATTTATTTGCCCCAGTACCTGTACTCAAATGAACTTCCCTCGCATGTTAAGGCTAAAATATTGCTGGACCTGACATTCGGTCGTCAAGGATTTCTAATAGAAGCATTCTGCGGAGTCATGCTACGCATTTTACGTCACGATGCGGGGACGGAATATTTGACAACACCGTAAAGCATGGGTAGTCTAAAGGGGAGGTGTGGGACCGATGAAG
Source organism: Clavelina lepadiformis (assembly GCF_947623445.1). Classification (NCBI taxonomy): domain Eukaryota; kingdom Metazoa; phylum Chordata; class Ascidiacea; order Aplousobranchia; family Clavelinidae; genus Clavelina; species Clavelina lepadiformis. The sequence continues at coordinate 3,967,614 of NC_135243.1, forward strand.
CAAAAAAAGCATCAGCTTGTTTTCTTTTAAAATATAACATGGCTCCTGCTATACTGAGCTATATTGCCAAAAGTTTGCTTTTCGTGGTGAATGCGGTGCCTCCGAAGTTGTGATATCGGCCACTTTAAACAAGCAAGGTTGGACAGCAGCCTTTAGGCCATGTTCCGTACTTCACAGGAAAGTAAAAAGATGTTATCCTGCTGTCGAAAAAGAAGCCACAACAGCAATCATTGAAGCCGTTCGAAAATGGGCGCATTTTCTTGCTCGTCAACACTATAGCCTGGCGACTGATCAGCACTCGGTAGCAGTCGTGTTGGATAACAGGAGACGAACCAAAACAAAAAACAACGAGATCCAGTGTTGGAGACCATCAAGCTATCGCTTATGATGACAGAATGTTTAGATAACCTTTTTACATTGCGTGAGACGCTGAGTTTAGGGCATTCTGACAATGCAAAATGTTTCACTTGTAGAGAAATTAAATCTTATTTTACCAATATAGAGAGAAAGTGAGAGATAGTTATTAAGCTATTTTACCGTTTATCATTCAACAGGTAACGAACGTTACAACGGAGTAACCTGGTGACGATCATTTTTACGTTCAAAAGATTTGGTTCCTGTCATTCCACGGTGGCTGAAGCAGCGCATTCTGTTGGAGGTGTTTTAAGCCTTATGGCATCTGCACACTTACAGAAAAACTGATTCCATTGTAGGCTACATGGAAATATTCAGCCGCAAACTATCTTACTGATAAAACAATTAACTGTAAGATTGAGTGGTATGAGAAGTTCCAAATTTAAGATGTCTGTTGTTTCGTTGGCGTCTGATCCTGCACAAAACCCTTTAATTCAGCCATCCACGTATTTAGTGCTTCCATTGTATAGCTCAGTGTTTCTCAACCCCGAGTCCGCTGACTCATTTGAGTCCGCGTAAAGTTTTTGTGAGTCCGCAAGCCCATTAATTTACCGTATATAATTAGGCATAGGTCATAATTTTCGCGACGGTTCTTCGCCTCAAAAAGTAGGTGTCGCAAGAGATACCTTGGCGTGTTGGATAATTTTGGTAATTACAACATCCATTTGTTGGTCATTTAAAATAGTCTGTGTTAGAGGTGCATTCAGAAATAGACTGCATTTCTGAACAGTTAATTGAAATGCAAAGTCGACAGATGCGGAGAGACAAGTTGAAAATTGTTTCTCTGAATCAATTTTGGGCGAATGTTCTATCGAAGGAACCTAACCTTTCTGACCTCTACAAACAAGCAGCAATAGCTCTTTTGCCTATTCCGATTGCATAGCCTACTTGTGTGAAGCAGGATTTTCAACTTTAGCTATGCTTAAAACCAAGTGCCGGAACCAACTTCAACCGGAAGATGATATCAGGTGTGCCTTAACGACCATAATTCCTGATTTCGACAAACTTGTGAAGCAAGTTCAGAGACAAGGTTCTCATTGAGATAGGTTGAGCAAAGGTCATAATTTTCAAGGTTCTCACTGAGATTTATAGTGCATTTGTGCCCAATAAACAAACCGCTTCTGCTTTTTTATCTCACTGTTTTAGTGTTGAACTAACTTATTTTTTATTCTTATTACCTGAGTCCGCGAATACTTGTGCTAATGGGAAAATAGTCCATAGGCCAAAAAGGTTGAAAAACACTGATAGCCAAACTGAGATAGCCAAACTGAGCCAAACATCACCAAACTCATCACACGTGACGTTATAACCGATGAAGATTTGAAAACTCATCGAACCCAACCAATCACTATCAATGTCACTCACATCAATCAAGTTGAAGCTGAATTGCAGGGCAATGTCAAAGATATTTCAATCTTTAATATTTCGAAAGACACGATGCTAAATTGTGAGAAAAAGAATCCCATAGACAGACCCGAAGCCACCCTACTGGTAAGTGAGCTTGTCCTGAATCTACTTCATTTACTCAACTGAAACTAATGATTACGAGTGTTTTGGAGTTGAGGTTTGTGTATTTGTATTCATGTAAAATGGTGACAAAATGTTTCCCGCTCTAATTTAATATAAGGAGGGAATAAAATGACACTCACACTTGCCTAAACTAAACGTGGTAGGCTTGATGCATTACACCAAACTTGATGCATTACACCAACTGCAATGATTTACTACTTATAATTGTAACTCACAGTTTTAAACGATTTTCTTAGTTTGTTTATTAATTACCATGTGGTTTGTTGTGCTCTGATGCTCGGTTGTTGGGTTCTTTTCTGTGTTGAGAGAACTTGTGTTAAATCAGATGTAAGCTTCGCTTCGGAAACAAGCAGTTTGTTCTTAACTGATCCATTTCTTGTATAGTTGTTGAAATGTTAAGTAAAGAAAAAACTGATTGTATTCAAACTAGTAATTTATTGATCTCAGATTTACCAAGCACTTGTTTTGCCAATCTTCATAGCGCTAAGTCAGGTAGCGGTAAAGTAGAACTTCAGCAGAAAACTGGATTGAACTTGATACTTGATCAAGCAGGGATTTTTTCTGCAAGAAAACTTCCTTATTTCAAAGAAAAGTTACCAGATGGAATACGAAGCAGAAGCCTTCAAATATGAAATAGAGAGTTTTCTCAGCAACAACGTTGTTCGAGGCAGATTTTTCCCTTTTTTACCATTACCACCACCAGGTGACCATGGGTAATTTATAATGGTTACCATGGTTATTTGCATAACGTAACATTTTAGAGTTTTATAAATTTAAGTGGTGCAGTACTGTTGGGTTTCTGCATACTAATTATTGCTTAAGCTTCGATATTCATAATAATCGTTTTAGCTTTTCTAACGCTTGGTTTGTACTTTGTACAGTTTTATACTCTCTGTTAACCAAACACCGATGTTCGAACCTCGGGTGATCCTTCACTGAATCAAGTTATGATTTTTTTATTTTGTTATGTTATAGATCTGATACCGAAGATCACATTTTCCTACTGTTCACTTAAAAATCCACCTCTCGCCATTGGGTCGGGTGACGTCCAAGTTTCTTATAACGAAAGCGAAATTGAGCAAACTGGACGGCGTAGAAGGCTTCAGCGTATGTTTCACGACTGGTTTGGTTTTTAAATAGAAGATACGATTTACATATTTTGTCAAGAAATGTTAAAGCGCTACTACAATTTTTATGATGTAATTAGTTCTGTGTTTTTGATTGGCCGCCGTCAAACAAAGTCACAACATGTGTAGCTTTAAAGGTCATTAAACAACCATTTGAATTTTCTGTATTTTTAGTCATTCTAATTGTATTAGTTTTTGACTTTGTTCTTCCGCCTGTATATGGCCTGCTGAGACACAAGAGGTGTGGTAATGTGAAATCTGCCTATGAAGGTCACATTCCTATCGAAGGTATCAAATCAATATTTGTCAGGGTTTTAATAACTGGCTGAACTTGCAACAAAACAAAAGATATTTGCCGACTTCTGTACTAAGTTTCTAAATTGTAGAATGGATGCCAAATGTTTTCAGAATATGTTCACTTTTATTTCAGTGCTGTGAAAATAAATACCAGCAGTGATAATTATGGTCATGGTTATGCGCAATTACCAGGGGTGATTACTTTTCTATTCTAGCAAAAAGTTTGTGACGACACAGAAACATGTAGTACGCGTGAATGCAAAAACACAGCATTTTTTTGAAAGCTGGCAAACAGGTAAATCGAAAATGAAGACTAAAGAACGAAGCTGCTGCAAATCAACTGTGAAAATGCAAAACGAAAGATCAGTTTAACACAAAGCGGTTTGAATAATATACATTTGTACATACTCTACTCACATACATATACAGTACTGTATATAGGTACATATACACACACGGCATACAATATACATACTGAGGCTACCACAGTAATTTGGGTTGAAATACTTAACACATACCATCAACATCTCAATCTCATCTAAGTGAACTACACATTGGTAAATTCTTTTCCCAAACACCAAAACCGCTCATTTGAACAACTTGCACAGCGCGGCGATATCTAAACCAGTCTTGCCACAAACACAAGACAAAAGATATTTTCAAACTAATTCGGTAATTACTATAAACTTAATATTTTAAGCTGTGAACCATTCCCATTAAACTGAAGTATATCAACAAGACATTAATCTAATGATTCACGAAATAATCAGACGATTCTATGACGTCACAAAGTGACGTATGATCTGTAGGTAGAGTAGGTCGAATGTGAAGTGAAGCATAATGCAGTGTTTAGAATCAGATAAACGAAGTTCACGAGGAACATGGTTGGTGACGAAATATAATTTTCCGTCTGTAAGAATTTATCACACAATGTAAATGAAATCCGGACAATAAAACAGTTTCCGATTTCCAAGTTCAAATTCAGATTCCAGTTTCTAACTCTTCAAGTCATTCTCTTCCCATTGCTATCTCTGTGTCATCTTAAGCTCTAGAAATCATCGCTCGAAACGATTACAACGAAAAGAAACAAACAAACTAATTGGTAGGAGGATACATGCCACTTCAGGCAAGCATGCCCGATAGACATCTTACGACATGTAAGTACGGATAGATTTTTCAATTTTAACTCTGCATATCGGACACTTTCTGAGAGCTTGTGCGCACTCGGTGCAGCTACAGAGGTGCCCGCACGGCACAAACACAACATCAGCCGATTGATCGAGACAAATCTTGCATTTCCTCTCTTCCTGCAATTCGCGAATACGTGCTTCCATTGATGGGGTTACGTCTACGAACAAGAATTTAAAAGCTCCGTGAAAGATTTATTTAATCTACGAACTATTCGACTACTATCTAAATTCTAAAGCCTTATCATGTCAACTTTAACTTAACACACATCAATCACCTTCTGGCATTGACATCTCCGCGTCCATTGGCTCTTCGTTTGCCGGAGCAGTGTCTTGCCGACCCTCGTTACCTAAAATTGTATTAAGTCATGAGATAGATGTGGACGAAGACGATGGAATGAATTTGCTGCGTCTAATCAGCAATAATTACTAAATGGATTTTTGAGTAGATATCAGAGCAATATTTACAAGTTGTGTTTGACTTTTAAACGTAGCGCAGTTGTTTGACCTAGTTATGGCTGCGTTCTGTGTGAATTAATTGTTTCCAGTGGTGTCTGGCGATCATTGCAATACGAAGTAACTCAGTGTTCCTAATTCAGTTATTCTCATCTTTCGACGGCAGGTCAACTATGAACCCTGAGCACTGAGCATCGTTTGACTTGAATCAATACAATTAGATACCAGAGCTGTATGACATATGCCAACTAAGCTTGATTTGTAAACAGACGATGGCAAAGACGCAATGGAATCAGAAAATTAATCAATCGATTTCTAGCAGCCCGCAAAGTCAGCTCAATAATGCACAGTTTTCTGAGCTAATAAATGCATTGGTAAAGATAAAAAAAACTCTCACAAGAATGATATTAAAAAATCTTACCTGTACTAACAGCTGGCACACTCTCTCCGGCCGGTTCGTTACTCTGCTGGTTCGATTGTGCTTCAGCTGATGCATATCACGTGTTTAATGAAGTTTTTAAGTAGTATGGGTTTTGTTGAAGTTACCTGGTCTCTTGACATTAGCTGGCACACAAGATATTGCCATAGTAGTGTCGCCATTTTCATCACTATCAGATGGTGGAGATCGTGTGAGGTCTTCGATTAAGTTTTCAACTGAACCATACATCTCGTTTCCACTTTGAAGTCGTCTGGAAAAATGTGGCGTAAAACGTAAAATAAAACAATACATAAATAAAAAATTCTCATACAGTTCTGCTGGTCAGGTCGTACACAATATTGTGCACCTTTTTATGAGACGGCGAATCACTCCGCGTTCAAATCCCATTTCCACAGCAGTTTTAACAACGCCGGATCCCATTGCTTCATTAAGCTGACCTTGCACGCGTTGCATTTCCACCTGGAGTTTAAGAAATAAAGACAATGCTGTACCGACGAAAATTTCAGCTATTTCTATGAAGTAGTTGTTAGCAGCAAGCACCGGCACAAAACCAAGAGAAAGGGAATGCCCAGTGAGTCTACATCATATTTTGCCTACATGAGAGCTCTCTTGTAATTCATGAAATAACCTACAATTGCTTTAAAACAATTCTCTTACATTGTAAAAACTATATGTATAAGGCATCAGATACCGGATATAATTTTGTTTGATGACATCAACACACAACCGGTATCATACATCAATGCATTTAATCTGGTTAGTGTAATAAATTCAAACAAACAGTGCTTTTATTTACTTGTGGATCAATAATTGGCGGTGGTGGTGAAAGCTGTCGGTAGCCACGGCCTCTATCGCCAAACGGTGTAACATCAAGTGGTCCTCGCAAGACAGGTCGTCGCAAGTTTGGGAACATGGAAACGATTCGATGCACAAAGTCTGGACCCTTTCTTTGAAGTAAGAATTCACAACTGCAAATAAAATACAGCGCGGCTTACTAAACATTTTATTGTTTATTTAGCCTGTACCTGTTGGTAAATAACAATAATTACAACACATTCACCAGGAACACAGCTGGTGTTTAGCAAAATCGTGTCATTACACAAATGTAATGTTTATGATTTTATTTAATATTTATGATGTCTACTGATATTTCTGGAATATATCTTACGCCTTGATTCTGACATTCAACATTGTTCTATTAATTTTTGTAAAACCTTTTGGTTCTGTGAAGTTATTTCGTCAAACTTAACATCAGCAATCTCTTAACAACAATAAGCGAACCTCAGCTAATAGCTATACTGACATTGGTGTACGCATCATATAAGCTTCAAACCATTGGGGAAGTTTTGAAGCTTTTTCCACTAACTACTACTAGAATCTTCGCCGGTGAAATGTGAAGTGGTCTTGATGCCAAGAGGCAACTCAAAAACTCAGTTGACAGAAAAAAATTCAAACAGCAATTAGAATGAAAGTTATACAACAAAGTAGTATCCAATCATCAAATTATAAGTTCAAAAGTACTGTACAGTAAGAAGGTCAGCAATTGTACGACAACAAGAAAATAGAATTGCCCGGTCTCTCCACAGCAACAATAACCAGCAAAATAAAATTATAAAATTTTGTTAAGTAAAAATAGGACTGTTTTGAAATAATGAGACGCTAAGCACTCAGAAGACCTTAAAAAAAGAGAGACCTTAGCAACTATTGCTTATAGAATAAAATGAGTATAACGTTATCACAAGCAAACAAAAACTGTTAAAAAATAATCAAATACCATACAATGAATTTAGTACAAGGTCTTACGTGGGAAACCACTTGGCATGCTCACACCAGACATTGTCGTCTCTATCCCAGTTCTGGAGTCCACCATTGCAGTACCAGCATTTAACCCTGTCTCTTTCTCCAAGGAAGAAAAAACCAGCCCGAGCAATTTGTCTTGGAGTCGCTCTTACTTGGTGTTGCGGCCATCGATGATCGAATGTTTCAAATCTGGAATCCTCGTTCCTCATATGTGGGCTGACAGGGTTGGCGCATGGAAAGTTGATCAGCAATTGTCTCTGTTGGTGCGTTTAAAACCGACAAGACGATTAGGTTTGAATTAATTGACATTTCCAAAACTATTCACGCAAAAATTCAACTAGCATAAAGCATAATTAAAAAGATTAGAAATATTTGACCAGTAACTGACTGGACAAATTAAAAACACTCATCACAAGTTAAAAATAGATGAAGGCACAACAAACCTGCTCGGATTCAGAAGGGTCGGGAGGATCAGGAAGAATTTCTGGTCGACGAGGAGGCACCAAACGATCACCTGGAGGAACTGGAATGTTCCTGCTTTCTCGTCCTTCAACCATTCTAATGGAAAGATGCAATATTGGGAGCGGAATTTTGTATTACTATTGGAGTATTCATAAATGTATTAAGATACACAAGATGAAGATGAATTTGTCAATTTTTAAACACAATTTTTTGACGAAAAGTTCCAAAGCAAAATGTGTCACTAGTATATCGCCATTGCCCAAAAAACAAGAAACAAAAAAATCTGCTCATCATTTGTCAATGACACTTTGTTTTGTAGGTTAGAAATTCTGGAGTTAATTAATGTATTCACATCTATACTGCTTGAGAAATTCATCATTCGCTTAACATTAAAGCTATGAGAAATGCCATTGAAAAGGAAAACATTCCACTCGGTGCAATTGATACAAAAGCCTATAGTAGGTATTGCTGCCTTGCTCCATGTATACTCCTAAGTACGGTTATTATTATACGGTCATTATGTTAAGTGCCCATAATATAATTCTTTCAAATAGGTTGAGTGCCTTCTATTGCCGATGATAAACCTTTTAATCTGCGTTGGGTGTAAATACTTATAAAAAGATAGTCACATTTTAAAATTAGCTGAAATTCTAGTATGTGTACACTGTACAACTGTACATAATACAGTATGTTGTAATAAAGTTCAATATAGCGTTATAATGGTGGAAGAACCGCACAAGAATTTTATTGTCAACCTGCAGTTTGGAAAATGTCTTCTATGTTCCGCCTGAACATTGTCTCCATAATTCCAATTTCTCAGAACACCTCCACATGAAAAGCATTGAACTCTGTCTAAATTTCCAAGATAGAAAAAACCAGACCGGGCTAAATCGCTTGGATAGACTGTTCTTGTCGCCAATGCCCAATTCGAGAATGACAACCTACAGTTGCACAGGTGATCACAGTCTAATTCAATAAAGTAGTAAATCAAAAAAATAGCATTAAACTAAGGTTAAAAGTACCGAAAGGTATATAACTAATTTTAAAAACAGTCAACATGACTTGAACCACTTGTTCTAAATAAACTCAATTCCAGGTTTAGTGCAACAAAGTTTACAAAAGACAACGGCTGGCATTTATGAAACTATGACTCAAGTACAGCAGGCAACAGTGCAAATGTTAATTTTGTTTATCACTAATGACGACGACATTACCCACAGTTCAAAGTTTACTTTTGGCATCTGAGCTGCTATTTAGTCATTTTCGCGGTCAAGTCTGATGTCAACGAGCTTGTTCTCGTGGTCGAAGGGAGTTTGTCAAACTGTCCAGGCATGTTTTCGATTACTGGGAACGATTCGTTCGTTAACCAACCAACCAAACCAACCATTTGAAGCATGTCTGACATATAAGCCTAAGTAACCTTTATTCAACTTTCGTGACGAACCTTTTGTGACAGGAAAAATACTTAAAGTGTAGAAAGGACTTCTTCTTTGTTGGTAAAATCGATAATCGTATTAACATATTTCCCCCGCAACTTCTACTTAAGTA